>NC_138207.1:35870319-35986625 GCF_964194415.1 Vipera berus
GAGAATTGAATTTGTCTACAAGAAAAACATCAACTAGAATATAATTGTTCCCATTTCAACCAGTATTAAGTTAACATGTGAAGTGTTATAAAAAGGAAATCTTAGCTCAAGTCTCAGTGCATTAGGAATGAATCAGGCAAAAATGATTCTTGAAATAATATTATAAATCTGCTTATGTCAGTATTCCTTTCATTATCCAACTTGTTTCACTATCCATTCCTTTGTGGTGTTTATACTTCTGAAAACATGTCATAACTATTGATCCCCATGCAATAACTAATAGGCAAGGAATTTATTTAAAACATTCTCAAGTACCAAAAATATTAGAGCTTTGAAATATTTCTTTTTTGAATGCCTCTGGAATACTAATATGTGATACTATTGGTTTCATTCTAAGAAGAAAGTATTGCTGGACTTATCACTAAAAGTAGCATTTTAAGAGGTAAAAGAAGCTAAAAGGCCTCACTGTCGTGATAAAATCATCTAAATGAATTCTTCTATCCCATAAATATTTCTTCCTTCCACCCTCCAAATTTCCCTTTTTTATTTAGAATGAAATGTTCCTGTTGCAGGTTTGATGGCATAAAATTTTGAGAAATCTAGACCTAGTCCCAGAGAGCAAAAGATGCTGAAAAATCCTCTTATCCAAAAGTCATTTGGAGCAGTAATTAAGCCACCTGGGTTGATAACAAGCAGCATTCCCAAATAACAGTAATTAGAGTGGTAATTAGTCCTGGCACATTTTGGCCAATATGCCATGAGAACAAACAAATCCAAATGTTATCTCTTATCTCACAGAATTATTTCAACTACATGTGGAAATTAATAACTGTAATCCAGAGGTCCGCAAACTTAAAGCTCATAAACCACTTCATAATATTTTAGATTGTTCATCAACCCCCAAATATTTATTGTATGAAAATAATTTAATAAATACTATTTTAAGTAACAGTATTATGAATAATAATAATAATAATAATAATAATAATAATAATAATAATAATAATAATAATAATAAATATACCCTCAGTGAGGCACTACCTTGACATGGTTGTGGGGCTTGTGTACTCTGAGGAAGATGAGAGCTATGCCAGAGGTTCAACCATACTGGACAGATCTCATCAGAGGAGTCAGACAAAGAGTGTTTCTCCCATAAAAAAATATGGTGAGATGTAAATTTCAGAATGTCATACCAGCTCAGATGTCACCCGGGTTAACAAGGTCTGTGCTAGATATTGGAGTTCCTGGATATCTGGTGAAAAATGGGTTACAGGACTCAGGACTGTTGGCTGAACAACCAGGGCGAGCAGCTGCAGAACTACTGGAAGAAAAAGTGTTCACCCATCGCAAATACACAGTAATTGTAAACAAAGAAATAATGATCTGTTATTACAGATCAAGTCCAACAAGAAAAGGATATCTAAAACGAATGCACCAGTTCTGGAAAGAACAACATCCAGAATCAGAAATAACAGAACAGAGACTAGCAGATCAACGCCAATTTATAATATGAAATAAAGTATTCACAGAAAAAGAATTGGACAAACTGCAAAGGTTTACCCAGGGCAAAGAAATCAAAGCCTTGCCAGAAGTAATTCAGAATGTAGAGGCAAGCCAGAGGGAGTTGGCAGTGAAGGAATCCAGCAGAGATATACAACTGTTCTCATTTGGAAACCAGACATCTCTTCCTCAGGAAGAACAAAGCACTCTAACTAAAGAAATAAAAGAATTAAAACAAAGAAAAATTGAGCATCTAGAACAGCACAAAAACAACAGAATAAGGCTGCCTACATTGAAGCTTGTTCCAAAGAAAAAGCTAGCACAAGCATTAACAAATGCAAATACTGCAATATCAATATAAGCACCTACTCACTGCAAGAAAAAACCAACTAATGTACAGCACAACTGCAGTTATAAATGAATACCTGGGATGCAAAATCAACAAAGAAGAAAAACAAATAGTGCACCACAAAAATGGAAGATTAGACTAGAAAATAAGATCAGCAAGTTAAGATCACATGCAAGCAAGCTAGAACAAATGAAAGAAAAGAAGCTGAAGAACAAGAAAACCAAAGAATACCTAATCAAGAAATACCACTTAGAAACAATGAAGATCAAGGAAGTACTGGAAATAATAAAGCAGCAAATAACAGCTATAGCCAGGAAAATCAGTAGATACGAAGCTCGAATTGCAAATTATAGGCAGAACCTCCAATTTCAATCATGCCCTTCATCCATGCAGTGACATTGACAGACTCTATCTACCAAGGCAAATATGTGGACATGGAATGCTACAAGTACATCAGATGGTTGAAGAAGAAAAAAATGGCTTTGGAAGAATATCTGAAGGACAATGATGAAGATGCACTAAAATTAGTATATCAGGAAGGCTTACTGACTACTGGAGAGACCAAACTGGCCTACAAGAAAGACCGAATGAAGAACAGAATAGAGGCATGGGAAGACAAAGCACTACATGGCCAGTACATTAAAAAATAGCTGAGAAAACAGATAATAACAAGACCTGGCAATGGCTAAGAGCAGGAAAGTTGAAGAAAGAGACTGAGGGGCTAATTCTGACTGTACAAGACCAAGCCTTAAGGACAAATGCATACAAAGTCAAAATTGAGAAGACAGCAACAGACAGTAAGTGTCGCCTATGCAAAGAAGCTGAAGAAACAGTGGACCACCTGGTAAGCTGCTGCAAGAAGATCGCACAGACTGACTACAAACAGCAGCATGACAAAGTAGCAACAATGATGCATTGGAAGATCTGCAAGAAACATCATTTGCCTGTAAGCAAGAACTGGTGGGATCATAAAATAGAGAAAGTCATAGAAAATGATAAAGTTAAACTGCTCTGGGACTTCAGAATTCAAACAGACAAGCACCTGCAACATAACACCCAGGACTTAACAATTGTCGATATTAAAGACAAAAAAGTCTGGATAGTGGATGTGGCAGTGCCTGGAGACAGCAGAATAGATGAGAAAGAACTGGAGAAGATAACAAAATACAAAGACCTACAAATAGAAATAGAAAGACTGTGGCAAAGGCAAGCAAGGGTAGTATCAATAGTAATAGGCACCTTGGGTGCAATACCAAAACAACTGCAGCACCACTTGAACACCTTGGCATTGACATCCCTTTAGCATCCCTTTAGCGTCATCACCATTGACAAAATCACCATCAGTCAATTACTGTACAAAAGGCAGCTTTACTAAGAACAGGTTACATCCTGTGAAAATACCTTTTAAACAACAACTTCTGTTTATCCCAGGTCCTTGGGAAGGACTTTATAGGTGGATGAAAATGCCAAATCCAATCTAAACATCTGGCTGACTGTGCAACAAACTATAATAATAAAAACAATAATGCATCACTCCATCAACCCTTAGAGGGTCAATGTTGACCAATTTTGGAGATCCCTGTTATAAAGACTCCCTTTGAAGCCACCTTACTGTATGTTTTATGCAAATCCACCAATGCAGACATATATGCAGTCCCAAATACACACTCAGAATATATGAAGAAGGCAAGAATTGTGCAAGAACTAGAAAGGTAGTAATGAGAGGTATAATGAACAATGTTACAGTGAAAGTTTTACCTATTTTCTTTTTGTTATCTCATGCCTTTAATATATTTGGCTTACTATGTCTTACCCCTTTTCTGCACTCTGCATATAGAATATGATTGTGCCATATAGATAAATGATGCAATTTAGTATCTACACAGGAGCACCATTCCAGTATAGTGCTAAATAACTGAGAACAGAAATTATTCTCAGTGGATTCCAAGGGGGAAAAAAATGATACTCCTTTGCCAGAAGGAATGCTTTTTCATGTGTTTAGAATTTCTTCAATTGTAGAGATACCTATTTCTATTTGTTATTACATTGAGCAAGCCTATTTTTTGCATTTGTTCATTAATTTTTGTTTAGAATATGAAAATTACTGATATCTAATATTCCAAAAATATTCTTTACTCAGTGTTATGCTGCTGATTTAAGGAAGTAATAGAAAATATTTGCAATTGTGTCACTATATAGGAGAATATTCTTTGTTCTTCAATCTTTTTTAGGTACTCTGGGTAACAAAATACTAAATAAAGCTAATATCTGATTTAAATCAAATAAAAAAGAGAATGTATGAATTGATAGTTGAAATATGTTTTATGACAATTATACTAGTATTGTCCTAAGTAAGTTATTTATTATGCAAAAAAGAAAATACATGTAGGAAAGAGGTCAACTGCAGAAAAATCTATATTTTGTTGCCCCATATTCTGAGTTGCTGATACCTGTTCTGTCTTTTTTAAAAATTAAATAATATTAGCAGATTCTAGAATTCTGTGAAACTGATTTTTGAATTTATTTCAGATAGGTAAGATGCCCTTTAATTTAACTCAAACTGCAAGATTCCTGTATTGAGATCTCAAGATTGTAACCCTGAGGAGCACCACTACTAAAGCCACAGTACTAATTAACAATAAACATCTGGACCCCAGTCAAAGTGCTGGTGACTAACTTCAAGGACTAATAGCACATAGCATTAGATTTCACCAGGCAGTGCTGTTCAAAGATTGAATCTGACCATCCAGTGTATCTATCAGAAGAAATCCTGATAGCATCCCCACTCTGTCAGAGATGAGGGGAAATTGATCAGATGGCAGTACTTCATTGCCACAGCCTCTATAGTTTAGAACTTCTTACCACTGGAATTCAAGCATCTGTTTCCTTCGTGTCGTTACCAAAGCTATTAAAGCAACATTATTCCATTGTGTTTTTAACTGGATCATTTCTAGTGATCATCTGGAGGAGAATTTGTCTTCCATTTATACCCTTAATTTTGTCTTTACTTTGTGTTTGTTGTACATTTTCAGAGACTACAGATAGGGACACATTATAAAAACTATGAAATCAATTTCATCACCATAAAGTGTGAGCCAGTCATTAAAGGCCAATAGTATCTAAGCTAACAAATAAAGAACCAGAGCATTTTGGGGTTCTAGAATATTGTGTTTATTTTCTATATCTATTCAGATGGGAGTATAGTTTATAATTTAATAATGAGTAACATCGCAGAACAAACTGCTGCCTTGTAAAAACATGGATTGCAAATTCTGTGATAATGCTAATTATTTACCAGAACTTTGCAAACCATAAAATGTTTTGGAGAACATGTCAGTGGATATAAACCACCTGTCTTCACATCAATAAAGCAACAACATTTTTATACACTTCCACAGCCTGAAACTCCTATGAGCTTTTGCCACAGGTTTATACACACAGAATCACTTTGTTGGTTTTTTATTGCAAAGGACCTCTTTCAACATGTGCACAGATCTATTATTTACTCTTTGAAAAATACAGTAGAGTAAGATTTTTCAGTGAATAAATATTTGTAATAGGCTAAAGAACATATGTCTAATATATATATTTAATGTGAAAATGCAGGTAACATTAAATTTAATGTTAATATTAAAAGGTAACTTAAAATATCTGAAAGATAAAGGAATACAGCAAAACTATAACAATAGAAATCAAAAGAGAAATGAGCAAAAATAACTTTAAAAGGTCAACATAAATAATTTTTAATATTAAAACATTTTATTTTTATTTTTTAAAAATACCTGCTAAAATCATGCATTTTCAATATTTTCTTGCAATATTGAGAAAAGCAGGTGAAACTGAAGACTATGCCTCTGTCTCTGTCTCTCTCTGTCACTCTGACTCTCTCTCTCTCTCTCTCTGTGTAAAATACCTTGCCAAGAAATAGCTAATATTTCTACTGTATATGAAAAGTCCATTAATCAAACAAGTGTCAGAAAAAGAGGTTAAGAGAAGAATAGAATAGAATAGAATAGAATAGAATAGAATAGAATAGAAGAGAAGAGAAGAGAAGAGAAGAGAAGAGAAGAGAAGAGAAGAGAAGAGAAGTTGGAAGGAATCTTGGAGGCCTTCTAGCCCAGCCCCTGCTCAGACAGAGAAAGTCCTTGCGTTAATGTTTATACATTTATGATGAAATATAGATGATTGAGATGCTTTTGTTGAGCAATAAAGTGTATCTAACAGGAGTCAATCTCAGAATATTTTTTTTAAAAAGTCAGTGTGACTTCCAACCAATTTTTGTAAGACACTATTTTATCCAATGTGTTAAAACAAGTAAATGAATTGAAATGTATCCTAAAGGTTTTTGCAAGCCAAAATTTGTTTCATTTTTGTTTTTAATTTACTTACTATTTTTCAGTACCGTTATCAGGTTTTTGGAACTGAGACTATTTGAATACTTTGCTCATGATTGCAAAAATACATACCTACCCACACATGAAATCAAACATATTCCCCCCAATTTCTTTTACTGCTTACCTGAAATAGATTAAATAAAAATATGTTCAGTGGTTTTTTTTGAACCAAAAGAAACAATTTTCAAAATATAAAGCTGCAGCTTTGAGGAATAGTTTAGTAAGCAAGTGACCAGGTTGAAAAGATTGATGTATTAGCAGAGAGAAAGTGGAGGAGAACAGGTGCATAGGAAGGTAGAAGCTCTAATGCTCGGATGTTATGTAGCCCAACTGGAATGCTTTGCTTTGCAGTGATTGAGGAGCTTCTTATTTTAACCTTTCTAATGTCTTATATAGGGACGTGGTGGCTCAGTGGGTTAGGATGCTGAGCTTGTCGATCAGAAGGTTGGCAGTTTGGCGGGTCGAATCCCGAGTGCCGCGTAACAGAGTGAGCGCCTGTTACTCGTCCCAGCTTCTGCCAACCTAGCAGTTCGAAAGCACATTAAAATGCAAGTAGAAAAATAGGGACCACTACAGTGGGAAGGTAACAGCGTTCCGTGCACCTTTGGCGTCTAGTCATGCCGGCCACATGACCACGGAGATGTCCTCAGACAAGCGCTGGCTCTTCGGCTTTGAAACGGAGATGAGCACCGGCCCCTAGAGTTGGAAACGACTAGCACGCATGTGCGGGGGAACCTTTACCTTTACCTAATGTCTTATACTGTATATACATTTAGTGAAATGCCTTCTGAAGCCCTATCTTAATCAAACCAAAGATTGTGTCCCCAGGGTTGGAAACTGTTGGGGTCTAGATGAGGTGAAACAGGCCCCAAAGATGACCCCAAACAAGATATAGCTCTACTTTTCCAATTAAGTTGTTTGCCTGTGATATTGCTTGAGGGAAAACATTTCATGAGAAAGTAGATACATAACTTTGTGGGCTTCCTGGCCTCCTGGTTATTGCTGGATGGACTGGGATTTGGGAGGCCTTTTTTCTAGCTCTGGTCTATAGTCCTATTGGTGCTATAGCTGTCATGCTCAACTCTGCTTGGTTGGAGTATTGCAATGAGCCACGCCTGTGGCTGCTTCTGAAGACTGCTCAGAAAGAAGAACTGTTGTGAAATGTGGTTGCTTGCTTATTAGTACATGTTTACTACTAGGAACATATTATGCTTGTCTTTTAAACCCTGCAGTGACTTCTGGAGGGAATTGTTGGTCAATTGGATGATGTTTTATTTTGATTCTGTTAAATGCTCATTTTATTTTATGAATGGTTTAATTATTTATTATGTAATACTGTGAACATTTTAATATACTCTAATTTGATTTTCCTAATTAATCCTTAATTTGATTACCATGGAATTTGATTAACATTTATTGTACTCTGTATCTTATAACCATGAAAATCTTTATGAAATATGACAATCTATTAAGTAGACAAATAAGCAAACAATCATGGGAATTAAAAAGACACCATGGGCTGCAACAGAAAAGCTGAATAGTCCATTATTGCTATACCATATCCAAGCTTCAGTGTACAATGTTGGTGAAAAAATATAGCAAAATTGAAGCCTCATTATGCAAGGTATTATATAACAGAATAACAGAGTTGGAAAAGAGCTTGGAGGTCTTTTGGTCCAACCCCCTGTTCATGCAGGAGACCGTATACCATTCCAGTCAAGTGGCTGTCCAGTCTCTTCTTCTAAGCCTGCAAATAGCTCAAGATGCATCAAAGATTCCCTCTCCAATTCCCTTAGTTTTGACATAATCAAATTAATCAAATTAATACATTTCTAATTGTGACATAATCAATTAGAAGTATTTTCAATATTTTTTCACTTATACATATCCATATCCTGTTTTTAAGTTTTACCTAATTACAATAGAATATCCTGGAATAGCCTATGATATATATATAGTCTATGATATATATATATACACACATATATATATATATATATATATATATATATATATATATATATATATATATATATATATATATATATATCACATAACATAACATCACATGACATCACCACCACACAACCATTCAAAAAGCAAATCCGAACCCACAATGATAACGACACACAACCACAAAACAGAAACCTAACTACAGCTGCAACATTAGCCACTTTAAACCCCTCCAAACCACACAATAAGCAAACTGACACCCACTATAAAAACATGGCACCACCACAAACACAGAGCCGAACAAAAGCAGCACAACTCACCAGTTCAGGTCTAAGGCTGGCAGCTGAGACCAGCCCATCCACTCAAAACACATCCCCACCCAATCAGAACACAGCCCCCATTCAAAACACACTCCCACCCAATCAGAACACAGCTAACCCCCCACCCAATCAGAGCACACTTCCACCCACAAAACACACCCCCTCTGGCAGTTTAAAAAAGAAGAAAAAACAGCCACTACCACACACTTCTCCCAGAAGAACGAAGCTGAAGTCACCAGCTTGAGGATGACGGATGAGATTTCATCGAAACGTTGCCCCGATACCTCCAATTCTACGTGGGGAAAAACCCGAATGACCAAAGATCTACATAAAAACACCCACGAAAACCTCAGAAAACAAATATATATATATATATATATATATATATATATATATATATATATATATATATATATATATATATATATATATATATATATATATATATATATATATATATATATATATATATATATATATATATATATATATATATATGTGTGTGTGTGTGTGTGTGTGTGTGTGTGTGTGTGTGTGTGTGTGTGTGTGTGTGTAAATTACTAACAAAGAATTTAGGGGGGCTGATATGCATTTCTGACTCATTAGTCTTCATCAGTCAGTCATACCCTTCTGAGATTCGAACCTGGGCTGCTTGCACGATCTCTCAAAATAGGGGGAGGAAATTTTTGGAAAAGTCCCACAGGAAGGTAGTTAGGGAAATAAGAAAGGTAAGGTCTCACCCAGGTCCTCCAGATTGCTTCGTTGTGCTACATGGTGCTTTGGGCTTTCAGCAGGGAATGGCTTAATGATCGGCCATCTTGATGGCCAATCTCTTCTTCTTCAGGCCAAAGGAGATGCTCCAGATTCAAGTGGAGGTCTGCCACCCTTCCATGATCACAGGGAGGGCCTCCTTGCAGTGGTCGCCCCTCCAGGGTGACTTTCGACCCTTTTCAGAGTCCTCCAAAGAAGAAGGATTGGACTGCAGGGAGAGAGCTTTTCCTGCATGTCCACAAGTGCCACGCGTGCAAACCGGAAGCCTCTATTGTGCCCAATCTTTTTTACCCATATTATCACTGTTTCTTTCACTTGTTCAGCTTCCATTTTTAGGTTTAATAAAAAAATACAGTTTCTTAATCAATTTTTCATCTGATGTCAACAATAGCAGATCAAACATTGTCTGGTCCTTATAGAAACCATGTATTCTAGCATCTTTCTTTTGCTTCTTTTATTCTATAGCTATTGGTATAGTTTTAGTGATATAAACTCACAAAAAGATATAGGAGATATATGTCTTAGGGCATAGCATCCTCATTATCACTGACACATCAGTTCCAGGTCAATTTATCCTCACTTTTACTTCTTCCAGGTTTGAAGTGCTGAGGCCAGGCAGGAAAGACCATAAGTCACTCATTCTCTATCTGCAGCTAAACAATAGGAAATATATTACCTACATTCCATAGCAATAGTTTTAGATTGCTGCAAGGACAGAATAAAGCAAGATCAAAAACAATAAAAGGAAGGAAGGAAGGAAGGAAGGAAGGAAGGAAGGAAGGAAGGAAGGAAGGAAGGAAGGAAGGAAGGAAGGAAGGAAGGAAGGGGAAATGGAGGGAGGGAAAGGAAAGGAGGAATCTTGTTCTGGCTTCAGACCAGCATGGGATTCCGAAGTGACCTTAAATACCCTGACATAATAGATGTGGGCATGTACAAAGATGATCCAGAAAATGCCAAAGGTCTTGGTAAAAGGACTGCAAATGACAGGTCACAAAACTGGATTTAAAAAAGCATTTTGACAATGGCTCTTCTGGAAGGTTGTTAAACAAATTTAGCAGACATAATAAGAGAACACACCTGGTTAAGGATCTGTAATTATTTAAAGAACAGAAATAATAATAAAAATAATAGAGTTGGAAGGGACCTTGGAGGTCTTCTAGTCCAACCCCCTGCTCAGGCAGGAAAGTCTATACCATTTCAGACAAATGGTTGTCCAGTCTCTTCTTAAAAATTTCCAGTGTTGGAACATTCACAACTTCTGGAGGCAGGTTGTTCCACTGATTAATTGTTCTAAGTTCTAACTGTCAGAAAATTTCTCCTTAGTTCTAAGTTACTTCTCTCTTTGATTAGTTTCCATCCATCGCTTCTTCTCTTGCCTTCAGGTGCCTTAGAGAATAGCTTGACTCCCTCTTCTTTGTGACAACCCCTGAGATATTGGCACACTGCTATCATGTCACCCCTAGTCCTTCTCTTCATTAAACTAGACATACCCAATTCCAGCAGCTGTTCTTCATATGTTTTAGCCTGCAGTCCCCTAATCATCTTCAGGCCTTGTAATGAAGCGAAATTAGTAGTGCATTGACAAGAGCATTTCTAACACATTCATAAAGTTAGTTTTCCTGCTGCATCAGATCAGATTGGAACAATGGTGCTAATGTAGCAAAAGCAGTTTAATATAAGCAAACTGTTAGTAAATACCATACATATTGGTTCAGTTCCTACCTGATTTCCCAATATTTGCAAATAGAGCTTGATTTAGTGATATATGGCAAAGTGGTATGATGGGTAGCTCAATAACATAGCAGCACAGGTGGACTGCTGCATTTAGAAAAGGTAAAAATCAATTTAAGGAATAAGCGGAAATATAATTAATAAAACTGCTGATACTATAATTATAGAAATTAATTATATAAGAATACTGTGAAAATACTCTTCAATGAGTCTTTTTCTGTTTGAAAATCAGGGCATTTTAAATTGGAGAAGTTCTTTAACGTGGAGAAAATTACCACTTTTGTTATTGTTATTGTTAGCTGCGAAATCGTGTCCGACCCATCGCGACCCTATGGACAACGTTCCTCCAGGCCTTCCTGTAGTCTACCATCTTCTGGAGTCCATTTAAGCTCACGCCTACTGCTTCAGTGACTCCATCCAGCCACCTCATTCTCTGTCGTCCCCTTCTTCTCTTGCCCTCAATCTTTCCCAGCATTAGGCTCTTCTCCAGTGAGTCCTTCCATCTCATTAGGTGGCCAAAGTATTTGAGTTTTAGCTTCAGGATCTGGCCTTCTAAAGAGCAGTCAGGGTTGATCTCCTCTAGGACTGACCGGTTTGATCGCCTCGCAGTCCAAGGGACTCGCAGGAGTCTTCTCCAGCACCATAGTTCAAAGGCCTCAATTCTTTGGCACTCAGCCTTTTTTATGGTCCAGCTTTCACTGCCATACATTGCAACTGGGAAGACCATAGCCTTGACTATACGCACTTTTGTTGACAGGGTGATGTCTCTGCTTTTTAGTGTGCTGTCTAGATTTGCCATGGCTTTCCTCCCCAGGAGCAAGCGTCTTTTAATTTCTTGGCTACAGTTCCCATCTGCAGTGATCTTGGAGCCCAGGAAAATAAAATCTGTCACTACCTCCATTTCTTCCCCATCTATTTGCCAGGAATTGAGAGGGCCGGATGCCATGATCTTGGCTTTCTTAATGTTAAGTTTCAACCCAACTTTTCAACTCTCCTTCTTCACCCGCAACAAGAGGCTCTTTAGTTCTTCTTCACTTTCTGCCATTAGAGTGGTATCATCTGCATATCTTAGGTTGTTGATATTTCTTCCGGCAATCTTAATTCCAACTTTTGATTCATCTAGCCCTGCCTTTCTCAGGATGTGCTCTGCATATAAGTGAAATAGGCAGGGTGACAGTATACAGCCTTGCCGGATTCCTTTCCCAATTTTGAACCAATCAGTAGTTCCGTGTCCAGTTCTCACTGTTGCTTCTTGGCCTACATATAGGTTTCTCAAGAGACAAATAAGATGGTCTGGTACGCCCATCTCTTTAAGAACTTGCCACAGTTTGTTATGATCCACACAATCAAAGGCTTTAGCATAGTCAATGAAGCAGAAGTAGATGTTTTTCTGGAACTCTCTAGCTTTCTCCATGATCCAGCGTATGTTGGCAATTTGATCTCTAGTTCCCCTGCCTCTTTGAAATCCTCCCTGTACTTCTGGTAGTTCTCGATCCACATACTGCTGGAGTCTAGCTTGTAGGTTTTTAAGCATAACTTTACTAGCATGAGAAATGAGTGCAATGGTGCGATAGTTTGAACATTCTTTGGCACTGCCTTTCTTTGGAATTGGAATGTAAACCGATCTTTTCCAATCCTGTGGCCACTGTTGAGTTTTCCAAATTTGCTGGCAAATTGAGTGTAGCACTTTTACTGCATCGTCTTTTAAGATTTTGAGTAGCTCAGCTGGAATACTGTAACTTCCACTAGCTTTGCTGTTGCTCAGCTTTTCTAAGGCCCACTTCACTTCACATTCTAGGATGTCTGGCTCGAGGTCAGTGACCACCTCATTGTGATTATCAGTGATGTTAAGCTCATTCTTGTATAGTTCTTCTGTGTAATTTTGCCACCTCTTCTTAATCTCTTCTGCCTCTGTTAGGTCCCTGCCATTTTGGTCCTTTATCATGCCCATTTTTGCATGAAACGTTCCCTTCATCTCTCCAATTTTCTTGAAAAGATCTCTGGTCCTCCCTATTCTATTATTTCCTTCTATTTCTTTGCACTGTTCATTTAAGAACGCATTCTTATATCTTCTAGCTATTCTCTGGAATTCTGCATTCAATTGGGCATATCTTTCTTTTTCTCCCTTGCCTTTTGCTTCCCTCCTTTCCTCAGCTATTTTTAAAGCTTCCTTAGACAGCCATTTTGCTTTCTTGCATTTCTTTTTCTTTGGGATGGTTTTGGTTGCTACCTGTTGTACAATGTTGCAAACCTCCGTCCATAATTCTTCAGGCACTCTGTCTATCAGATCTAATTCCTTAAATCTATTTGTCACCTCTACTGTATATTCACCGCTTCATGGATTACTGCCTTGTCGTGGCGAAGGGGCTTGCGTAATTCAATGAAGCTATGAGCTATGCCGTGCAGAGCCACCCAAGATGGACAGGTCATAGCAGAGAGTTCTGACAAAACGTGATCCACTGGAGAAGGAAATGGCAACCCACTCCAGTATCTTTGCCATGAAAACCCTATGGACAGTACCAAAAGGCAAAACGATATGACGCTGGAAGATGAGCCCCTCAGGTCGGAAGGCGTCCAATATGCTACTGGGGAAGAGCAGAGGGCTAGTACTAGTAGCGCCAGAAAGAATGAAGCGACTGGGCCAAAGCCGAAAGGACGCTCAGCTGTGGATGTGTCTGGTGGTGAAAGGAAAGTCCGATGCTGTAAAAATTTTTTCTCCATAGGAACCTGGAATGTAAGATCCATGAATCAAGGAAAGCTGGACGTGGTCAAACAAGAGATGACAAGACTAAACATTGACATCTTAGGTATCAGCGAACTAAAATGGACAGGAATGGGTGAATTTAATTCAGATGACCATCAGGTATACTACTGCGGGCAAGAATCCCTCAGAAGAAATGGAGTAGCCTTCATAGTCAATAAAAAATAGGAAAAGCAATACTGGGATACAATCCTCAAAATGACAGAATGATCTCAGTTCGAATCCAAGGCAAACCATTCAATATCACAGTAGTCCAAGTCTATGCCCCAACCACTGGTGCTGAAGAGGATGAAATTGACCGGTTTTATGAAGCCCTACAGCACCTTATAGAACTAACACCCAGAAATGATGTCCTTATCATCATGGGGGATTGGAATGCTAAAGTAGGAAGCCAAAAGATAGCTGGAATAACAGGCAAGTTTGGCCTTGGAGTACAAAATGAAGCAGGGCACAGGCTGATAGAATTTTGTCAAGAGAATACGATGGTCATAGCAAACACTCTTTTCCAACCACCCAAGAGACGGCTTTACACATGGACATCACCAGACGGTCAACACAGAAATCAGATTGACTATATGCTCTGTAGCCAAAGATGGAGAAGCTCTATACAGTCAGTAAAAACAAGACCAGGAGCTGACTGTGGCTCAGACCATGAGCTTCTTGTTGCAAAGTTTAGGCTTAAATTAAAGAAAGTAGGGAAAAGCGCTAGGCCAGTCAGGTATGAATTAAATCATATCCCTCTTGAATATACAGTAGAGGTGACAAATAGATTTAAGGAATTAGATCTGATAGACAGAGTGCCTGAAGAACTATGGACAGAGGTTCGCAACATTGTACAACAGGTAGCAACCAAAACCATCCCAAAGAAAAAGAAATGCAAGAAAGCAAAATGGCTGTCTGAGGAAGCTTTGCAAATAGCTGAGGAAAGGAGGGAAGCGAAAGGCAAGGGAGAAAAAGAAAGATATGCCCAATTAAATGCAGAATTCCAAAGAATAGCTAGAAGAGATAAGAATGCCTTCTTAAATGAACAATGTAAAGAAATAGAAGAAAACAATAGAATAGGGAGGACCAGAGATCTTTTCAAGAAAATTGGAGAGATGAAAGGAACGTTTCATGCAAAAATGGGCATGATAAAGGACCAAAACGGCAGGGACCTAACAGAGGCAGAAGAGATTAAGAAGAGGTGGCAAAATTACACAGAAGAACTATACAAGAATGAGCTTAACGTCCCTGATAATCACAGTGAGGTGGTCACTGATCTCGAGCCAGACATCTTAGAATGTGAAGTGAAGTGGGCCTTAGAAAAGCTGAGCAACAACAAAGCTAGTGGAGGTGACAGTATTCCAGCTGAGCTATTCAAAATCTTAAAAGACGATGCAGTAAAAGTGCTACACTCAATTTGCCAACAAATTTGGAAAACTCAACAGTGGCCACAGGATTGGAAAAGATCAGTTTACATTCCAATTCCAAAGAAAGGCAGTGCCAAAGAATGTTCAAACTATCGCACCATTGCACTCATTTCTCATGCTAGTAAAGTTATGCTTAAAATTCTACAAGCTAGACTCCAGCAGTATGTGGATCGAGAACTACCAGAAGTACAGGCAGGATTTCGAAGAGGCAGAGGAACTAGAGATCAAATTGCTAACATACGCTGGATCATGGAGAAAGCTAGAGAGTTCCAGAAAAACATCTACTTCTGCTTCATTGACTATGCTAAAGCCTTTGATTGTGTGGATCATAACAAACTGTGGCAAGTCCTTAAAGAGATGGGCATACCAGACCATCTTATTTGTCTCTTGAGAAATCTATATGCGGGCCAAGAAGCAACAGTGAGAACTGGACACGGAACCACTGATTGGTTCAAAATTGGGAAAGGAGTCCGGCAAGGCTGTATACTGTCGCCTTGCCTATTTAACTTATATGCAGAGCACATTATGAGAAAGGCAGGGCTAGATGAATCAAAAGTTGGAATTAAGATTGCCGGAAGAAACATCAACAACCTAAGATATGCAGATGATACCACTCTAATGGCAGAAAGTGAAGAAGAACTAAAGAGCCTCTTGTTGCGGGTGAAGAAGGAGAGTGCAAAACTTGGGTTGAAACTAAACATTAAGAAAACCAAGATCATGGCATCTGGCCCTCTCAATTCCTGGCAAATAGATGGGGAAGAAATGGAGGTAGTGACAGATTTTATTTTCCTGGGCTCCAAGATCACTGCAGATGGGGACTGTAGCCAAGAAATTAAAAGATGCTTGCTGCTCGGGAGGAAAGCCATGACAAATCTAGACAGCACACTAAAAAGCAGAGACATCACCCTGTCAACAAAAGTGCGTATAGTCAAGGCTATGGTCTTCCCAGTTGCAATGTATGGCAGTGAAAGCTGGACCATAAGAAAGGCTGAGCGCCAAAGAATTGAGGCCTTTGAACTATGGTGCTGGAGAAGACTCCTGCGAGTCCCTTGGACTGCAAGGTGATCAAACCGGTCAGTCCTAGAGGAGATCAACCCTGACTGCTCTTTAGAAGGCCAGATCCTGAAGCTAAAACTCAAATACTTTGGCCACCTAATGAGAAGGAAGGACTCACTGGAGAAGAGCCTAATGCTGGGAAAGATTGAGGGCAAGAGAAGAAGGGGACGACAGAGAATGAGGTGGCTGGATGGAGTCATTGAAGCAGTAGGCGTGAGCTTAGATGGACTCCAGAAGATGGTAGAGGACAGGAAGGCCTGGAGGAACATTGTCCATAGGGTCGCGATGGGTCGGACACGACTTCGCAACTAACAACAACAACTGTATATTCAACAGGGATATGATTTAATTCATACCTATGTGGCCTAGTGCTTTTCCCTACTTTCTTCAGTTTAAGCCTAAATTTTGCAATGAGAAGCTCCTGGTCTGAGCCACAGTCAGCTCCTGGTCTTGTTTTTACTGACTGTATAGAACTTCTCCATCTTTGGCTGCAGAGCATATAGTCAATCTGATTTCTGTGTTGACCGTCTGGTGATGTCCATGTGTAAAGCCGTCTCTTGGGTGGTTGGAAAAGTGTGTTGGCTATGACAATCGTATTCTCTTGACAAAATTCTATCAGCCTGTGCCATGCTTCATTTTGTACTCCAAGGCCAAACTTGCCTGTTATTCCGGTTATCTTTTGGCTTCCTACTTTAGCATTCCAATCCCCCATGATGATAAGGACATATTTTTTTGGTGTTAGTTCTATAAGGTGCTTTAGGGCTTCATAGAACCAGTCAATTTCATCCTCTACAGCACCGGTGGTTGGGGCATAGACTTGGACTACTGTGATATTGAATGGTTTGCCTTGGATTCGAACTGAGATCATTCTGTCATTTTGAGGATTGTATCCCAGTATTGCTTTTCCTACTCTTTTATTGACTATGAAGGCTACTCCATTTCTTCTGAGGGATTCTTTCCTGCAGTAGTATACCTAATGGTCATCTGAATTAAATTCACCCATTCCTGTCCATTTTAGTTTGCTGATACCTAAGATGTCGATGTTTAGTCTTGTCATCTCTTGTTTGACCACATCCAGCTTGCCTTGATTCATGGATCTTACATTCGATCTTACGTTCCTATGGAGAGAAAATCTTTACAGCATCGGACTTTCCTTTCACCACCAGATACATCCACAGCTGAGCGTCCTTTTGGCTTTGGCCCAGTCGCTTCATTCTTTCTGGTGCTACTAGTACTAGCCCTCTGCTCTTCCCCAGTAGCTTATTGGATGCCTTCTGACCTGAGGGGCTCATCTTCCAGCGTCATATCATTTTACCTTTTGGTACTGTCCATAGGGTTTTCATGGCAAAGATACTGGAGTGGGTTGCCATTTCCTTCTCCAGTGGATCACGTTTTGTCAGAACTCTCTGCTATGACCTGTTTGTCTTGGGTGGCCCTGCACGGCATAGCTCATAGTTTCATTGAATTACGCAAGCCCCTTCACCACGACAAGGCAGTAATCCATGAAGGGCAAAATTACCACTAGTTCTTTATAAATATATTGCTTTGTCATGTTTATTTAATAGACTATCCATGTTCAGTTGAAGACTTGCTAACGACTTCATTAATCATGACACTTCAGTTCCTCAACATATTAAATTGGAAATTAACAATTGATTTCAAGTGAGGTTATTTCTATAAACATATCTTAAAGCAAGAACGGGTCCAAGTGGCTCTTTGAGTGTTTAAGATTGCTGACCCATGCCATAGATTAAGAAAATACATTGTGTTAAAGTTCTGGTTTTCTTATCTTTTCTGTTAAAGAAAAACAGCTTAAGAGATGAAAGGGGCTGCATAACTCTACATGATAAATCATTATTTTTGGACAGACAAACCTTGGACAGAGTTTTAAAACAGATAGCATTCAAACTTATAGTGGAGTTGCAAGAAGTATTAGCTATTGGAAAAGCTTAAAAAAAGTGTTTGTGTGTAGGGGTGATGTTGAAAAAAATATTTTCACAAACCCTTTATTGTTTGTAGCTTCTCACAGTTGAATCACATATCAATAGTGGTAGCATTTGAAGTGTTGCAACATTTCTGTGGGATGATTCTGTAAAACCGTGGCATCTATAAAATAAAATGGGTCTCTAATTTGCATGCAACGAACACCAAAATAAAACTCACACAATATGCCTTCCAGTATTAATTTAATTCCAGAAGGAACACATCAGTATGCTTTTCGGTCATTGACTCAGAAAAAGGACAATACTAGGAATGGGCACACTACACAGTTCAGATCAAAGAACAGATTAAAAGATTGACCACACTATTTTTCTTAACTTCCACTCTTTTGGTGGAGGAGATTGTTAAGGAACAGGGGACCCTGTGGAAAAGCCATACTGTTGACAATTGCTTCAAGTACAGATGCTTTTGTGGGAGTTGGTTGTACTGGCTTTTCTGGGATAAGGGTAGCTAGGACTCCCACAAGAAAAGGTGTGACACTAAATGCACAAGTGAACAGGAATAGCTTTTACTATTTCTTAAATGAAAACCCCACCCTGAGTAGTACACATAGTAAATCTTCTTAATTTTAATTGTTTATATATATCTTTTAAGCATTTATACGCCATCCAGAGTTGCCTCATTGGTGAGATGGAGGATATATAAATGTAATAAATAAAAAAATAAAAAAAATCTTTCCTTTTTTGTATTTGTTACAGGACAGACACACACACACACACACACATAGACACAGATATCAGCTTCTGAAACAAACCTGGCTGAAGCCCGCAGGTGCTGAAGGTTGATGAGAAGGAGTGTCACAGAGCCCACCAATTGCCCTCATTGGATAGTGTGCTCAGTTATACAGTAGGGGATGGGAAGTGTTACATTTAGTTATATTGAATCTCTGTGGGAATTTTAGAGTTGGTTTCACTTTTGATCATGCCAATATTACGCATCCGATAAACATGTTCTTTGAGGAAACTTCAAGCCTCAGAATTCTGATTTGTTTGGGTTCATTAGTCAGAACCTTGACAACACACACACACACACACACACACAGAGAGAGAGAGAGAGAGAGAGAGAGAGAGAGAGAGAGAGAGAGAGAGAGAGAGAGAGAGAGAGAGAGAGAGGTTCCAGGATCTGATTGAAACAGGTAGGATCACACAGGTTTCAATGTTTTATTTCCCCCCCCCCCTTTTGTTCCATTTTATGGAGACAGAAACAGTTTGGATATTACCCAAGGTTTATCAGAGTAATCAAGTCCTTTCATCTACTCATCTCCAATACTGCTAATGAATTTGCATTCTTTTGTGTGGGCGGTTTCCCTTTCTTCTCTAACCAAGCATAGCATAAAATATCACTTGCATTTACCATCATAATGCAATCCTATTATATGTGGTTCATGTCACTAATTACTAGGGCTGCTTTTATTTCCTCATCTAGGTTTGAGAAAAGGTGTTATAAAAACAAATTACTATCCTTCAGAGAGCTGATAGATTTTGCTCTCCTGTTCTTTGTTCTTCTTATCCATGGCCTATTAGAATAGTGTTCCTTGGTGCTTTTTCTCTTCAACAGTTCTTTCCTCATATCTGTCTTTAACTGTTTTGATGAGTCTTCTTTCAGTCTCATTCATATCCTTACCTAAAAAATGCTCAAACCAGTTTAGGTTTACCAGTCAAAATCACTCTAGATACAAGCCAACAGTCCATCTTCTAATCTACAGCCACTGGAGCTGTCAAATTTATATTAACCATTAAAACATACATGGTTCCATTACTAACCATGCTTTTCCCCAAAATCTTCTCTAATATTCTGGGTGATTTATGACTTCCCTTCTTTTTGCCAACTTCATATTTGCTATCCCTCCCTTCTTCTATGAGCCTTATATCTTATGAGAATCATTCTAAACCATCCTTGCTTTTCAGCTGACTATCAGCAAAATGTGGCACAAAGAATAAGTAGGTAGAATACTTATTCCTGTCATACTTCCAATAGAACAATAATCATACTGCTATTCTGCATAAACATATTGTTTTACATATCTTCATTAATGGTGCATGCCATTGAAAGAAAAAGTAAATTCTATATGGGTAGGGTGCAGACTCAATTTGCTTCAGAAAAGATAAGTTTTGGAACTGTTTTTTAAACAGATCTATTTTATTATGGCAGCTGAAAATTGACAGTCTTGAACAAATGAACCATATCGCTCATAAAGTGCAGCACCAGGTTATTTTTTGCAAATGGCTTGCAAAAACAAACAGGTCTGTAGTAGAGTTGTTAGCTTCTCAAATTGATTGGTTTGCTATTCAAAGTCAATTTAGATGCCATTTGCTTGAAAAGATGGCAAATGACAGCAGAGTCATGAGAGGCTAATTCAAAAGAAGCTTGCTTTCATAATAAAATCATAATTAGTATTGCAGTAGAGGCTCTTTCATTATTTGTCCATATTTATAGCACTCATTTCCTTCTTTTCTTTTCTGGTCAGATATGTAAAAAATGCATTCAGGAAAATGTTGTACATTTTCAGTACAATCCAGTGAATGTCTGTTTTGAAGTCTACAGAGAATTGCTGCCTAACAGCTTGATGCTCCTCATAGTCATTCACAAATGGATTTCAAAGTGGTTGATGAGCTAATTTTTTTTACATTATTCTGCTACATCAAAAGCATGCCTATTGTATTATAACTGTAGTCTTTGATACAGAGATCTTACTGTTAATTTGGAAATTGGCCTGGAACCTTGGCTGTCACACACTTTCAAATGGATTGTCAATAAGCTGGCCAGGTGTCATTTAAAATATTCTTATTTCTTGTTTTATATGTAATATAGATCTCTCGGATCCCAAAGAGTAATAGAAAACCTAATAATTTATAACTGACTGAAGTCCAGAGTTCAGTCAGCCTTAAATGTCGGTTTTGTGCCTTCAATTAGATAATCTTTATTTTGTTGGAAGTTACATCCCTTTGAGAGCTGTGACTCATCTTATAGGTGGATAAAACCACAGCAAGCAGTGGATCTAGCCTTTTTGTGACATTCTTTTCCTTCCTCACACAATGGACTATCATGAAACAAACAGAATTTGACAAAGATCTTTTTAAAAATAATAATGTCATTGAAGTTTTTAAGTAAAAACAAAGAAAACTAAAAGATTAAAGAAAGGAAGAAAAAAGTTTAAAAAGTGTAAGCAAAAGAAAAAAAGAAATGAAAAAGAATAATAGAAAAAGGTTAAAAGGAAACAGACAATAATAACAAAGTAGCTTCCAACCTCCACTACATTGAGTGTAAACTAACATAACTCCTTTAAAAATATAATATTATTAAATTTCAAAAGCATGAATAAAAAGTAAATAAGCAACAAGTGAGTTGAAAAGAAAGAAAAGTCAAATAGAAAGCAAGATAAAGGTGCAATGAGGAAAAGTAAAGAAAAAAATAAAAATAATGGCTATCATTATGATTATTATGAATAGAATAGAATAGAATAGAATAGAATAGAATAGAATAGAATAGAATAGAATAGAATAGAATAGAATAGAATAGAATAGAATAGAATAGAATAGAATAGAAGAGAGTTGGAAGAGACCTTGGAGGTCTTCTAGTCCAACCCCTTGCTCAGGCAGGAAGCCCTATACTATTTCAAACAAATGCTTGTCCAATCTCTTCTTAAAAACATCCAGTGTTGGAGCATTCACAGCTTCTGGGGGGCTAATTTTTCCACTGATTAATTGTTCTAACTGTCAGGAAATTTCTCCTTAGTTTATTTATTTATTTATTTATTTTATTTTATTAAATTTTTATACCGCCCTTCTCCCGAAGGACTCAGGTTGCTTCTCTCTTTGGCTACTTTCCATCTGTTGCTTCTTGTATTGCCCTCAGGTGTTTTGGAGAATAGCATGACTCTCTCTTCTTTGTGGCAAACCCTGAGATATTGGAACGCTGCTATTATGTCACCCCTAGTCCTTCTTTTCATTAAACCAGATGTACCCAATTCCAGCAACAGTTCTTTAAAGGTTTTAGCCTCCAGTCCCCTGATCATTTTTGTTGCTCTTCTCTGCACTCTTTCTAGAGTCTCAACATGTTTTTACATTATGGGGATCAAAACTGGATGGAGTAGTCCAAGTGTGGCCTTACCAAGGTATTATAAAGTGGTATCATCATCATTAACCCAACTGTTCTTTTTCAAGTCAATGCAAAATCAGAGGGATTGCTAGAAAAAAAAAGTAATATTTTAAGTAGTGGAGAGGAAAGGCACTGGAAATGATACTTCTGAATGTATATTTAGTTGTGTAAAAATGACAAAATAGGTGCTATTCTGAAAATGTGTCATACTTCTAAAACATCCACAAATCCTTTAGACTAAGGCATCTAATAATCCAGACGACTATTCTGTAACTATTGTAAAATGATTATTCTGTCAACAATTTCTGATAAGGTTTAAGGGAAACTTTAATTGAAAATTCCTTACTAGGAAAAATGAGTCTGAACATATAATTATAGTGAGAAAAACATTTAGATTTAAGTATAAAAATAACACAAATTACTACTATACAGAGGTTTTTATTTTTTTCTCTTGATCTGAGTTCACAAATATTTTCCAGTCACATCTAATTAGTGTAGGCAGAAATGTGTTTGCTTCTTTGATGATGTAACATTTAATTTCTAGGAACATTAATATGCATCAGGAAACCTAACATTGTCCCTGAGTTCTAACAATCCTGTAAAAGTTTCCAATATAAACTACTAAAATAGCTAGAAACAAAGTGTTGGCCCATATCTGCTATTTTTTACATCTACTTCTTTCTGCATGGTGCCAGTCCCATTTAAAAATGATTTGACATCCCAAAAGTATATTAACTTCGCAAAAGAAGCAAATGTTGGAAAAGCAATTTATACCAATTAAATTTTGAATTAATAATCCTTTTAGAAGGATGTTTCAAATACCTCCAGGAACACTCCATCAGGGAATTTATATAATATAGAGTCCTAAAAAAAGGTAAAAAGGTAAAGGTTCTCCCACACATGCATGCTAGTCGTTTCCGACTCTAGGGGCCAGTGCTCATCTCCGTTTCAAAGCCGAAGAGCCAGCGCTTGTCCGAGGACATCTTTGTGGTCATGTGGCCGGCATGACTTGATACCAAAGGCGCACGGAACTCTGTTACCTTCCCACCATAGTGGTCCCTATTTTTCTACTTGCATTTTTATGTGCTTTTGAACTGCTAGGTTGGCAGAAGCTGAGATGAGTAACAGGCACTCACTCTCTTACGTGGCACTCGGGATTCGACCCGCCAAACTGCCGATCTTCTGATCGACAAGCTCAGAGTCCTAAAAGTCTCAAGCAAATAAGCTATCCCAGAATTTGCCAGGGTGAAGCATATTTGATAATATCAAATGCAATGATAAATCAGAATGTTTTTCTTAGAAAAAATACAGATATTATTTAAATATAGAGATACAATCACAGCAGTATGATTCAGCTGCTTATTTGAGATGTTTGGGAATTCCTGTCCTTACTTGCTTTTAAATATGCCATATGACTAAAGCATTCCCTAAAGGCAATCTTGGTTCAAAAAGATTTCCCTGAAAGCTGAACCATTTGAGTTAGTCAATTATTTGATGCCATTCTAGTATGCATGTCAATTTTGAATTCTCCTGCTATTGGATTATTGTCTGTCAATCAAATTGTGAAAAGGCCTTGAAAGAAAAGCTGAAATATGTTCTGTAGAAATAGATTCAAAATTGAACTCTGGCATGACAGCAGATGGAGCATCTGAATTGCTCCCCAAATACTACTTAAATCTTTTGTATGTTAATGGAAACTTGCCTGGAAAGCAGAAGTAACCAGAGAATGGAACAGAAAATATTAACTGCAACACAGATGAGCCATAGAAATGACTTATCTTTGATGCTTCAGTAAGTTGATGAAATAGAATCATGGACAAGAATATTCCCTTCTCCAACCTTTCATAGCTGATGGAGCAACAAATTTAATCAAATAAATAGGTAAATAATAATAAACAAAATTGTGTAAGTTTAATGAAGCTTTGTGAATTCAGGAAAAACAGTTAAGAGGTTCGTAAATTTCTCTAAACTTCTGAATGGGGCTTGTTTAATTTAGACTAGATTGATTGATGTTAAATTTGATTTATATTAATATCTGCTTCCATTCTAGCAGTTATATGACTGGAATTTTAATTTAAAAAACAGGTTAAAATTTCATCATTTTTAATGAACAGGATGGACAGATGTTCCATTTTTGTAGTGATATGATTATTTTAGTAAGTTTTCACAATAAAATACTTTATTGTGGAGAGCCTCATACAATATCGACCTTGGTAGATTGTGATGTTTGTGATCATCAGAAATTTTTGTCTTCTGCAGATACTTGGGATATAACGTATTTAAAGCTCATTCTCTCATGCATTTCTAATCCTTATTTTTTACATTCAGATAAATAGGATTCAAGAGAGGGGCTGAGAAAGAGGAAGGTAAAAGTTTAGCCAGTGAATGAAGTTGGCATTCAGAAATGCTGCTAGCTGGGAAGTATCAGAAACTAGGCAGTCTTGGCCACAATGAATAGTGAGACCAGGCAGATGGAGATAATTTTAGGGGCATGGAGATGCAGAAAAGAAATCCCTAATAGATTAGATGAACAGAAGAATCAAGTTTAGGATAACCAGATACACATATGAACTAAAGATGGACACAGACAATTGGAAATGAGACAATCTGGGGAAAAGTAGGATGCGCTGTTATCTTTTTTGATATTACAACAAAAACAAACAAACAAAACTCTGCAAAAAGTGAACAGGTAGTCCTCAACTTACAACCACAATTGAGGTTAAAATTCTATTGTTAAGGGAAACATTTGTTAAGTGAGTTTTGCCCCATTTCATACCTTTTCTTGTCACAGCTGTTAATTGAATCATTGCAGTTGATAAGTTAGTAATCCAGTTGTTAAAAGAACCTGGCTTCCCCATTGACTTTGCTTGTGAGAAGGTTGAAAAGGTGACCACATGACTGTGGGACACTGCATCCATCATAATTATAATCCAGTTGCTAAGTGTCCAAATTCATATCATATGATCATGGGGAATGCTACAAAGGTCATAACCATAAAAATAGTCATAGGTCACTAAACTGTTGTAAATTGAGGACTACATGTACTTAGGTCTACATGTATATGAAAGTACTTTTTCCAGAATCAGAAAGAATGATTTTTTTTCCAATCACAATATTTTCCCAACAAATCTTAATTTGTAAGTACCAATACAGCAATAACATAAAATTCTTTTCAAATTCCACCATAGGGATAAATGATGAGATATAATCTACTGACCACAGTAGTCCTAGATTTGAAGGGGCTAGATTCAAACTGATTGCTGAAATCATGAAATAAATTTTAACACTGTAAATTAGGCTCTTCAATGTGTCAGTGGATGAAGGAAAGAAGGCAGCAGACAATTTATTGTGTCAAAATAAGCTTCTACCCCCCGTGGATAGGGCTCGCAACTTGGGAGTCCTCCTAGATTCACGGCTTACCCTGGAAGATCATATAGTGGCCGTGACTAGGGGGGCTTTCGCCCAGGTTCGCCTGGTGCGCCAGTTGCGGCCCTATCTGGACCGGGATGCCCTGTGCACGGTCACTCATGCGCTCGTGACCTCTCGCCTTGACTACTGTAATGCTCTCTACATGGGGCTTCCCTTGAAGACCACTCGGAGGCTCCAACTGGTGCAGAATGCGGCCGCGAGAGTTGTCTTGGGAGTTTCCCGGTACTCCCATGTTACACCTTTGCTCCGCGAGCTGCATTGGTTACCAGTTGTCTTCCGGGTGAGGTTCAAGGTCTTGGTGATGGTTTTTAAGTCCTTACATGGCATGGGTCCGGGTTACCTCGGGGACCACCTGCTGCCGGCGTCAACTCCCCTCCGCCCTGTGCGTTCCCACAGAGAGGGCCTCCTCAGGGTGCCTCCAGTCAGGGAATGCCGACTGGCGGCCCCCAGGGGGAGAGCCTTCTCTGTGGGCGCTCCGGCATTATGGAACCAACTGCCGGTGGAGCTCCGGATGGCATCAGACCTCCGAACGTTCCGTCGTGGCCTGAAGACCCACTTATTTGAATTAGCTGGTCTGGCCTGACGGGGGATTATGGGTTTTAAATTGTTGTTTTAGAATTGTATTATTGTTTTTAACTGGGCATTGATTTAATCTTTTTTAACTTTTGTATTGTTATTTATATATGCTCTGTGAACCGCCCTGAGTCCCTAGGGAGAAGGGCGGTATACAAATTAAATAAAACTAAACTAAACTAAACTAAAATACACAAAAGTTTGAATCATTGTTATCATGAAAAGAACCCCTTTGCCTGTTTTAAAGACTCAAAAAGCTGAACAAATCTCTGACTGCCATGTGGAAAATATGAGGACAAAAAAAGAGAACCATTTATATATATGTGTGTGTGTGTGTGTGTGTGTGTGCAAATTTTTTTGGATTGCTAACAAAGAATTAAAGGGAGACTGATATGCATTTCAAACTTATTTGTTCTCATCAGTCAGCCATACCCTTCTGAGATTTGAACCTGAGCTGATCGTGACCCTATGGACAACATTCCTCCAGGCCTTCCTGTCCTCTACCATCTTCTGGAGTCCATTTAAGCTCACGCCTACTGCTTCAGTGACTCCATCCAGCCACCTCTTTCTCTGTCGTACCCTTCTTCTCTTGCCCTCAATCTTTCCCAGCATTAGGCTCTTCTTCAGTGAGTCCTTCCTTCTCATTAGGAGTTATATATCTATATCTATATCTATCTATATCTATATCTATATCTATATCTATATCTATATCTATATCTATATCTATATCTATATCTATATCTATATCTATATCTATATCTATATCTCATCTATATCTATATCTATATCTATATCTATATCTATATCTATATCTATATCTATATCTATATCTATATCTATATCTATATCTATATCATCTATATCTATATCTATATCTATATCTATATCTATCTATATCTATATCTATATCTATATCTATATCTATATCTATATCTATATCTATCTATCTATATCTATATCTATATCTATATCTATCTATCTATCTATCTATCTATCTATCTATCTATCTATCTATCTATCTCTATCTATCTATCTATCTATCTATCTATCTATCTATCTATCTATCTATCTATCTATCTATTTGTTTTCTGAGGTTTTCGCGGGTGTTTGTATGTGAATGTTTGGTCATTCGGGTTTTTCCCCGCGTAGAACTAAAGGTGTAGGAGCAACGTTTCGACGGAATCCCATCCGTCATCATGACGGATGGGATTCCGTCGAAACGTTGCTCCTACACCTTTAGTTCTACGCGGGGAAAAACCCGAATGACCAATATATATATATGTCAAATACTTGTTAACTATTTAGATTACCTTGCTAGGCCCCAAACATGGGGCAAATCTTTATTTCCTGTTTCAGCCTATCTTGAAGGCCATCGAACAGGCAGTAGTCACACCGCTGACAGCTCATATATTTATGTAAATTACTAACAAAGAATTAAGGGAGACTGATATGCATTTCAAACTTATTAGTTTTCATCAGTCAGCCATACCCTTCTGAGATTCGAACCTGGGCTGATTGCACATTAGGCACTTGTTTTTACCTCTTGAGCCACAGGATCTCTCTCGCTTTGTTAGCTTTAGAAGCAATGGGAGATATGTGTCAAATACTTGTTAACTATTTAGATTACCTTGCTAGGCCCCAAACATGGGGCAAATCTTTATTTCCTGTTTCAGCCTATCTTGAAGGCCATCGGACAGGCAGTAGTCACACCGCTGACAGCTCATATATTTATGTAAATTACTAACAAAGAATTAAGGGAGACTGATATGCATTTCAAACCTATTAGTTTTCATCAGTCAGCCATACCCTTCTGAGATTCGAACCTGGGCTGATTGCACATTAGGCAGTTGTTTTTACCTCTTGAGCCACAGGATCTCTCTCGCTTTGTTAGCTTTAGAAGCAAGGGGAGATATGTGTCAAATACTTGTTAACTATTTAGATTACCTTGCTAGGCGCCAAACATGGGGCAAATCTTTATTTCCTGTTTCAGCCTATCTTGAAGGCCATCGAACAGGCAGTAGTCACACCGCTGACAGCTCATATATTTATGTAAATTACTGACAAAGAATTAAGGGAGACTGATATGCATTTCAAACTTATTAGTTTTCATCAGTCAGCCATACCCTTCTGAGATTCGAACCTGGGCTGATTGCACATTAGGCACTTGTTTTTACCTCTTGAGCCACAGGATCTCTCTCACTTTGTTAGCTTTAGAAGCAAGGGGAGATATGTGTCAAATACTTGTTAACTATTTAGATTACCTTGCTAGGCCCCAAACATGGGGCAAATCTTTATTTCCTGTTTCAGCCTATCTTGAAGGCCATCGAACAGGCAGTAGTCACACCGCTGACAGCTCATATATTTATGTAAATTACTGACAAAGAATTAAGGGAGACTGATATGCATTTCAAACTTATTAGTTTTCATCAGTCAGCCATACCCTTCTGAGATTCGAACCTGGGCTGATTGCACATTAGGCACTTGTTTTTACCTCTTGAGCCACAGGATCTCTCTCACTTTGTTAGCTTTAGAAGCAAGGGGAGATATGTGTCAAATACTTGTTAACTATTTAGATTACCTTGCTAGGCCCCAAACATGGGGCAAATCTTTATTTCCTGTTTCAGCCTATCTTGAAGGCCATCGGACAGGCAGTAGTCACACCGCTGACAGCTCATATATTTATGTAAATTACTAACAAAGAATTAAGGGAGACTGATATGCATTTCAAACCTATTAGTTTTCATCAGTCAGCCATACCCTTCTGAGATTCGAACCTGGGCTGATTGCACATTAGGCAGTTGTTTTTACCTCTTGAGCCACAGGATCTCTCTCGCTTTGTTAGCTTTAGAAGCAAGGGGAGATATGTGTCAAATACTTGTTAACTATTTAGATTACCTTGCTAGGCCCCAAACATGGGGCAATGTAATCTAAATAGTTAACAAGTATTTGACACATATCTCCCCTTGCTTCTAAAGCTAACAAAGTGAGAGAGATCCTGTGGCTCAAGAGGTAAAAACAACTGCCTAATGTGCAATCAGCCCAGGTTCGAATCTCAGAAGGGTATGGCTGACTGATGAAAACTAATAAGTTTGAAATGCATATCAGTCTCCCTTAATTCTTTGTTAGTAATTTACATATATATATATATATATACATATACATATATATATATATATATATATATATATATATATATATATATATATATATATATATATATATATATATATATATATATATATATATATATATATATATATATATATATATATATAGTTTTATATATGTATATGTATGTTATATATATATGTATATGTGTGTGTGTGTGTGTGTGTGTATCCCTTGCTTCTCAGCTAACAAAGTGAGATAAAGCTTGTGGCCTAGAGGTTAAAACAACTGCCTAATGTGCAAATCAGTCCAGGTTCAAATCTCAGAAGGGTGTGGCTGACTGATGAAAACAAATAAGTTTGAAATGCATATCAGTCTCCCTTTAATTCTTTGTTAGCAATCTAAAAATTTACACAAATATGTATATATATAGTGGTTAGAGCTCAGCTCTGTGAGATGGCGTGAGCTGCTAATGCTCTCTCCCTGGCTCCTATCCACCCAGCAGTTTGAAAGCATGCAATATTGCAAATAGATAAATGGCTACCATTTCAGTGGGAAAAATATAGCTGCATTCATATGTGTGGAGAGTGGAAGTTGATGACAGACCTGGCCGGACACAAGGAAACACAACACAAAGCAAGGTGAGACAAGACCAATGGAGGAGCCAGAAGAGCCAGCAACCCAAACACCACTAGTCAGCAGGTGGAAGCTAGTTTGCTGCCTGTGGTACACCCAAGATAGGCACTTAAATGCTGAACAGAATGAACTCGCAATTTTGGCTGTTGGGACTGCATTGGATCTAGCATTTGTAGATTTCTCTGAAACTATATACCATACACCATTCATTCATTCAACTTGTATGCCTTCCATCTTGCCAAACGACATTATTTATTTATTTATTTGTTTGTTTGTTTAAACATGTATGCTGTACATCTCGCCAAATGACATTATCCTGAACAAAGGGCAGTTAGTGGAGGAGAAGTAGCAGATAAGTGCTGTAACTTTCCTCCCTGTTTAGCTGAACTCATTATGCAGCTAGCAGAAGGGAGTGAGTAATGGTGCTGAAATTGCAGAGAGGACTGAGGTTTCAGGCTGAATACCAGTGTTCTGTCATAAGTGCACAAACACTTATGCTTTTTATTATGGGGAAAGGTTGAGGTAATTTGTCTTAATTTTATTTATTTTATTTAACATTATATACAACCTGCTCAAATCTCAGAGAGCTCTGGGTGGTATGCTGCAATAAATCCAGAGAAAAATAGAAAGGAAACCCGTATAATAATGAAACATTAAAAAGTAGTACTACTGGTGATAACATCCACAACCAGTTACTGGTTAGGTGTATTTTGGGAAGAGGCATGCTTAGAGTGGGGGTAGTGTCTTAGTCACACTCCATATATATTATGAAAAAGGTGAGCCTGTCTGGGTGATTGGACCAGATAAGCAGATTTGGGTTCAAAAAGACATTGCCTAATGTAGCCTGATGTTCTGAGGGTTTGCAACAGGTAATGTCATCCCTGTTTCTGGATTGTGAGGTCCTGTTTACGGTAATATATGTTTCAGTCACCTCCTGGCTGGATTATTTTACATGAGGCTGTGTGAAGCTCCAAAATCCAAGAAGACGTGTTGTGATTCTTCCACGTAGATTTTTTTACTGTTGCTCATCCATAGACAGAATGTTTTGGTTTTTGTTTCATTTTTATCTATGAGTGAAGTAATTTTAGAATTTCACACACTTTATATTATCAATCTTTTATTATTTTATTCTGTTCTGATTTTAATGCACTGCTTAAGGCCTGTTGTGTGGGGAGGGTATACAAATTTAAATAAGTGAAAAAGTAAACAAATATTGTTTATTCTAACAGCTGCTACAGATATGTTTGGGTTTGGGGGTTTTTTGAGGGGGGGGGACAGGTGTTAAAACACTTTTTTCTGCATAGCTTCCATGTAGTGGTACACATTCCATTGGAAGTTGCATTTGGTCCCTTTTAGCATTTAAAACATTTGTAAAAATGCTGCTTCTCCTTTACCATCTTTCATAATCTACTTTTTAAACATTTTATATTTTGTTTTTGCTTTTAAATTAATGCTTACCAGAGCAGAAAGATGGTATAAATCAAGTAAATAAATAGATAGGCTGTATAATTTAATTTGCTAACAACATTTATATAAATGTCATGAGGATTTACTATTTTCCCATGGCTGCTATAACATTAAATATATTATGTTCATTTTTGTACCTTTGCCTTCCAACCCAGCAAAAAAGAAAAGTGGGATTTCAGGGTGTATTCTACCACCTTGTCTGGAGAGCTCCACTTTGGGTCCTTTTATTTTCAAACATTTGGTCTCCTGGTAGCCTTTTCATCCATATGCAGCTGAAGTAAACATGAGACAATTAAATGTAGTATGCTATTGTGTTTAAGAGATTAGAGTCATACTGGGGACAATCTGGTTCAGTCCACATTTAGCTTTTAGGTGACTTTTATTTAGTCATAACTTATTTCATAAAGGTGCTGCTGTGATGAAATAAAAAAAAGAAAAGTCTTTTTTGTGCTATGTTCAAATGCAGAAGTGTTATAATAAATATATAAAATTAGATTCCAGAATTGCCTTCATTTCACCAATTCTTCATAAGAAAAAAAAATACATCACTTAAAAGAATGTCTGAGTGTTTTAGTCAATTTGCTGTCAATTTAGTCAAAAAGCTGTTGAGGCCCTAGCAACTAAATACATATTTCATCAGAAGCACCTAATTTTGCACTTATGACCCAAAATTTGCACTATTTTGCAAGGCAGTTTTTCAGTTTAAGTATGTGAACGAGTATTTTTAGGGAAAATGAAGACACAATTGCATATATCATTAGAGCATAACTTAAAAACAGGCAGATATTTTTATGCATTAGAGGAAATCTGTACAAAACTACAGATTGCATACTGAAAGTAATGAACACAAAACCCATATTTACAGATTTGTTCATTTTTTAGGCATTCAGCTAAATAAGTAGAGGTTTCAAACTGAATAGGGAATTGAGTACATATTTTAACACTGTTTTTTTCTCTTGATTTGCACATGCTTTGTTGGAGGTCTGAAGGCAAATGTCCTAATCTTTTATTGAATTCAAGGGTAAAGTATGAGCTTTTTTTTTAAAAAAAATAATTATTATGTAAGAATTTTATTTAACTTGGTTGAGAGATGAAGGATTATGTATAAACTTGGGAAGAAAGAAAATTTAAGAAGAAAATAGCAAACCTTTAGTGTTGGCATGCAGACTACATGGATTCTTTCAGAAGATCTTCAGCAGCATGAGCCAAAGAAGACTTTGAAATAATGTGAGCACAGTACATCATCATCACACATTGCATCACACATCACACGTTGCATCCATAAAGCCAGAAACATTGTGGCTGATTACACACACACCCCTCATACACACTTTTTAATCTTTTGCCATCTGGAAAGAGGAACAGGAGCATTCAGGCTCGGACATCCAGATTGTGTAACAGTTTCTTCCTACAAGCCATTAGAATTCTCAATACGAAGAAACTGGAACTATAAATACTTTATTTATTTATTTATTGAATTTGTAGTTTTTTTTAAAGTTTTTAGTTTAGAGTTATGTGTAGTTGTGTTCTGGTTTTTTTATTATTATTTGTGTAGACTGATGTAGCACCTTGCTCCTGGGGAAACGTTGCTTCGTTTCACTGTGTACTGTACTGTATATTGTTGAAATAACAATAAAGTATACTACTACTACTACTACATCATCATCATCATCATAATCACTGGACAATGTTTGGTCTACTGTTATTGTTTAATTCAAAAAGTTATTCATTGCTACCATTTTTAAGTTTATTTCTTCACTAATTTTAGCAGGAATTTTGATTTCTCTCTTTTTTACCTTTAGCTCATTTTGCTTTATCTTATTATCACTTTGCCTTATTATTAATAACTGGTTCCAATATTATATGCGCTGTTTGTGTGGTTTTCCTTCTGGTCCATCCTAATGCAATGTTTCTTTAAAATAAGATGCATTTTTATGTATTTATCTTAGTATTCATCACTTTATATTAACAACCTTAACTATACGTACCCAGAGGATTCAAAATATGTGAACATGAGATACCCCTGTCATGAAATCTTGAAATTGTGAGCTTTAAATCCCTACCACTTTATTTCTGAGATTGGGTATGTTCTAACCACACAGAATTTTTATAATGTCTGCAGCTTCCATAAATATTAAACTATAGACCAGTTTCATTACACATTGTTTATATCTAGAGTATATGTATGAAATAGCTTTCAAAGTTGGGCACCTGTTTCTTGGAAAGTTGGCAATCTTTATTCTCCGAGTAGTACTTTTTGTATCTACACATTTTACGCCATTTTATTACAAAATGGTTTGTTTTTTTCAGTTACAGGTATGAATTCTATTAAGGTTACAGATCCTAAGTTAAATGCTGTAGCTTTTGATCAAGAGAAAATCAAACTGCCCATTTTTTAGAACTGCTTTCCAAACCAAGCTTGATTTTATCTTTTCATCTTCTTTTTCTCTCTTCTTTCTCTCTGACAAAACTTTACTTTAGCCCCAGCACAAATATTTTTGTGCTCATGCCAAGTGTGTGCCAAACAGTATAATGGCTGCTTCTTTCTGGAATAGTTGAAGCTTTTGCATGGTCTGTATTTTATAGGAATTAAGACTTGTTCCTCCTGAATTTTTGAATTATCAAAAACTTGGTTTAGTATGTGGTGGCCTTTAAGCCAAACAATTGTTGCTTGTTTAAATGCCATTAGTCAGATAAGAGTCAGTCAAGAGAATAAGATGGTCATAGCAAACACTCTTTTCCAACAACCCAAGAGACAGCTCTACACATGGACATCACCAGACGGTCAACACAGAAATCAGATTGACTATATGCTCTGCAGCCAAAGATGGAGAAGCTCTATACAGTCAGTAAAAACAAGACCAGGAGCTGACTGTGGCTCAGACCATGAGCTTCTCATTGCAAAGTTTAGGCTTAAACTGAAGAAAGTAGGGAAAAGCACTAGGCCACTCAGGTATGAATTAAATCATATTTTCGTTGAATATAGAGGTGACAAATAGATTTAAGGAATTAGATCTGATAGACAGAGTGCCTGAAGAACTATGGACGGAGGTTCACAACATTGTACAACAGGTAGCAACCAAAACCATCCCAAAGAAAAAGAAATGCAAGAAAGCAAAATGGCTGTCTAAGGAAGCTTTTCAAATAGCTGAGGAAAGGAGGGAAGTGAAAGGCAAGGGAGAAAAAGAAAGATATGCCCAATTGAATGCAGAATTCCAGAGAATAGCTAGAAGAGATAAGAATGCCTTCTTAAATGAACAGTGCAAATAAATAGAAGAAAACAATAGAATAGGATCAGAGATCTTTTCAAGAAAATTGGAGAGATGAAGGAAATGTTTAATGCAAAAATGGGCATGATAAAGGACCAAAATGGCAGGGACCTAACAGAGGCAGAAGAGATTAAGAAGAGGTGGCAAAATTACACAGAAGAACTATACAAGAATGAGCTTAACATCCCTGATAATCACAATGAGGTGGTCACTGACCTTGAGCCAGACATCCTAGAATTTGAAGTGAAGTGGGCCTTAGAAAAGCTGAGCAACAACAAAGCTAGTGGAGGTGACAGTATTCCAGCTGAGCTATTCAAAATCTTAAAAGATGATGCCAGCAAATTTGGAAAACTCAATAGTGGCCACAGGATTGGAAAAGATCAGTTTACATTCCAATTCCAAAGAAAGGCAGTGCCAAAGAATGTTCAAACTATCACTCCATTGCACTCATTTCTCATGTTAGTAAAGTTATGCTTAAAATCCTACAAGCTAGACTCCAGCAGTATGTGGATCGAGAACTACCAGAACTACAGGAAGGATTTCAAAGAGGCAGAGGAACTAGAGATCAAATTGCCAACATACGCTGGATCATGGAGAAAACTAGAGAGTTCCAGAAAAACATCTACTTCTGCTTCATTGACTATGCTAAAGCCTTTGATTGTGTGGATCATAACAAACTCTGGCAAATCCTTAAAGAGATGGGCATACCAGGCCATCTTATTTGTCTCTTGAGAAACCTATATGTGGGCCAAGAAGCAACAGTGAGAACTGGACACGGAACCACTGATTGGTTCAAATTTGGGAAAGGAGTCCGGCAAGGCTGTATACTGTCGCCTTGCCTATTTAACCTATATGCAGAGCACATCATGAGAAAGGCAGGGCTAGATGAATCAAAAGTTCGAATTAAGATTGCCGGAAGAAATATCAACAATCTAAGATATGCAGATGATACCACTCTAATGACAGAAAGTGAAGAAGAACTAAAGAGTCTCTTGTTGTGGGTGAAGAAGGAGAGTGCAAAAGTTGGGTTGAAACTTAACATTAAGAAAACCAAGATCATGGCATCTGGCCCTCTCAATTCCTGGCAAATAGATGGGGGAGAAATCGAGGTAGTGACAGATTTTATTTCCCTGGGCTCCAAGATCACTGCAGATGGAGACTGTAGCCAAGAAATTAAAAGACTCTTGCTCCTCGGAAGGAAAGCCATGACAAATCTAGACAGCACACTAAAAAGCAGAGATATCACCCTGTCAACAAAAGTGCATATAGTCAAGGCTATGGTCTTCCCAGTTGCAATGTATGGCAGTGAAAGTTGGACCATAAAAAAGGCTGAGCGCCAAAGAATCGAGGCCTTTGAACTATGGTGCTGGAGAAGACTCGTGTGAGTCCCTTGGATTGCAAGGCGATCAAACCAGTCAGTCCTAGAGGAGATCAACCCTGACTGCTCTTTAGAAGGCCAGATCCTGAAGCTAAAACTTAAATACTTTGGCCACCTAATGAGAAGGAAGGACTCACTGGAGAAGAGCCTAATGCTGGGAAAGATTGAGGGCAAGGAAAGAAAGGGACGACAGAGAATGAGGTGGCTGGATGGAGTCACTGAAGCAGTAGGCATGAGCTTAAATGGACTCCAGAAGATGGTAGAGGACAGGAAGGCCTGGAGGAATGTTGTCCATAGGGTCACGATGGGTCAGACACAACTTTGCAGCTAACAACAAGTCAGATAACTGATGATTGCTACCTCTCCACCTTTATTTCTTACATTTGTAAGTCACAAATCTTGCAATATGGGTAATAGAAATTAGGAATGGTCTATGTTAGAAGTAACATGAGAATGAAAAAAACCCAGAGACAATTTGTTAAAGCATAGCTCACTGTGTTGTGGCTGTAGGGAACAAAGGACATTGCAGAGCCCACAAGATGTTTGGAAAACTGTCTCAGGATCTTTCCAATCTTTCCCAAAATTTCAAAAGCCTCACAGTGTTTGTATATTTTTTTCTTAAAAATCTTATTTGCTGAGTGAATACAGGTTCCTTTATAAAATGTGTTTAAAGGGTTTTTTGAAATTTTTCAAGATTTAAAAAGGATAATTATTTTTCTTTTCTTACAAAATAACATGCAGTTCACAACATTTCAGTACTATTAAAGTAAAACTAATGTTCATGAAGCAGAAGACTCTAATTTAGGTAGTATGAATCAAAACTATGATAGATATAATAGGAAATCTTGCAGTTCTATACCAGTAGAGAAATAATACATTTATATAACATTATGGATTTTGCTAGTCAGCTAACTAAGGTATGTAGGAAGCACATCACAATAGTAATAGGGGACTTTAACTACCATGACATCAACTGGGAGACAAAGTCTGCACCAAGTGGAAGATCAAACAGATTCGTGACAAACCTAGCAGACAACTTTGTCACCCAAAAAGTAGAGAAGGAAACTAGGGGATTAGCCATTTTGGATCTAATTCTCACTAACAGATGAAATGATAGAAGGTGTTGAAGCCACAGGAACCTTGGGAGGAGGTGATCATGCAATATTGGAATTCAATGTTATGGAAGCACAAGCAATAGAACACAGTCAAACTAGAGTCTTGGACTTTAAGAGAGCTAATTTTAATAAACGTAGAGAGAGCTTGGGAAGGATTCCATGGATGAGAATCCTCAAGGGGAAAACAACTCAAGAAGCTTGGGAAATTTTGAAAAGTGAGATAATAAAAGCCCAGTCTAGCACAATACCAACAAAGAGGAAAAATAACAGCTCTCAAAAGAAACCAGCATGGATGGCTGCATAAAGAACTCTGTAATAAATTGAAAGATAAAAAGGTCACGTATAGAAAGTGGAAAGAGGGGCACATAACTAAGTCAGAATATCAGCAAATAGCCCAAGCCTGCAAAGACAAAGTAAGGAAAGCTAAGGCTCAAAATGAACTAAGGCTTGAGACCAAAGTCAAAAATAACAAAAAAGCTTCTTTCAACATGTAAAAACAAGAAAAAAGTGAAGGAAATGATTGGTCCATTAGTGGGGGAAAGTGGCAAGAAGGTGACAAGCAACAGGGAGAAAGCAGAACTATTTAACTCATTTTTTGCATTTGTCTTTACACAAAGGGAAAAAAACAGACCAACCTATCAAAAATAGTGCCATAAAAAACAGAATAGAAACACCTGTCCAGCCTAGATGAGCTCAAATCACCAGGACCAGATGGATTATACCCCAAGGTTCTCAAGGAACTGGCAGATGTGATCTCAGAACCACTGAACTATATTTTTCAAAGATCCTGGAGTACTGGGGAACTACCAGAGGACTGGAAAAGAGCTGATGTAGTTCCCATCTTCAAGAAAGGGAAAAAAATGGATCCAGGAAATTACAGACCTCAATACCTGGAAAGATTCTGGAAAAGATAATCAAACAATGAATCAGCAAGCACCTAGAGGCAAACAAAGTCATTACCAAAAGCCAACATGGGTTTGTCAAAAACAGATCATGCCAGACAAATCTTATTGCATTCTTTGACCAAGTCACAAAATTAGTGGATCAGAGGAATGCTGTGGATATAATTTACTTGGACTTCAGTAAGGCATTTGATAAAGTAGATCACAACCTACTACTTGATAAGATAGAAAAATGTGGGTTAGACAGCATCATCACCAGATGGATTTGCAGCTGGCTGATGGGCCATACTCAGCGTGTGGTCCTCAATGGAACTGCATCTACATGGAAGGAAGTTGTAGTGGAGTGCCCCAGGGCTGTGTTCTGGGCCCAGTGCTCTTAACATCTTCATCAATGATTTGGACAATGGGATAGATGGGGAACTCATCAAATTTGCAGACAACACCAAGATGGCAGGAATAGCCGATACTCCAGAAGACAGGCTTAAGATACAGGAGGATCTGGATAGACTTGAACACTGGGCACAATCTAACAAAATGAAATTCAATGGTGAAAAAAGTAAGGTTCTACATTTAGGCAAGAAAAACAATTTGCACATACTGTATATAGTACAGGTGGTACTTTGCTCAACTGTAGTAACTGTGAGAGGGATCTTGCAGTCCTAGTGGACAATCACTTAAACATGAGCCAGCAGTGTGCTGCAGCTGCCAAAAAAGCCAACACAATGCTAGGCTGCATTAGAGAGGGATAGAATCAAGATCACATGAACTGTTAATACCACTTTACAATGCCTTGGTAAGGCCATACTTGGAATACTGCATCCAGTTTTGGTCACCACAATGTAAAAAAGATGTTGAGATGTTGAGTACAGAGAAGAGCAGCAAAGATGATTAGAGGTCTGGAGGCTAAAACATATAAGGAACGGTTGCTGGAATTGGGTATGTCTAGTTTAATGAAGAGGAGGACGAGGGGGGGGGACATGATAGCAGTGTTTCAATACCTCAGAGGCTGCCACAAAGAAGAGGGAGTCAAGCTATTCTCCAAAACGCCTGAAGGCAGGACAAGAAGCAATGGATGGAAACTAATCAAGGTGAGAAGCAACCTAGAACTAAGGAGAAACTTCTTGACAGTTAGAACAATTAACCAGTGGAACAACCTGCCTCCAGAAGCTGTGAATGCTCCAACACTGGAAGTTTTTAAGAAGAGACTGGACAGCCATTTGTCTGAAATGGTATTGGGTTTCCTGCCTGAGCAGGGGGTTGGGCTAGGTGACCTCCAAGATCCCTTCCATTATTATTATTATTATTATCATTATCATTATCGTTATCGTTGTTGTTGTTGTTATTATTATTACACTGATTTGTCTGAAGAACAAGGATTTATTGTGCTATAATAATAGCAACCTTAAGTCTTTAGGAAATGAGAAATGGCCTTTAATGAATGCTATCAAAGGTATTAATGTAATGAGATGGAGAATTATGACATTTGAAGTAATATACATGGTGTTTTAGCCATTAAGGATCCAATTTTTTTTTAAACAGGAACTGTAAAATATGAGTAATCTGTGCTGAGGTTTACATTAAAACAGATCATAAATCTGTAGGAATATGTTGAAAATGGATAAAAAATGTCATATGGTCCCCAGATAAGTAGGTTTTGTTATGGTATGACATGCAGTTAGAATTTAAATAGCACAATATCAGAGGGGAATAAGAAAATTCAGTTTTTAAAAACTATTGAAAGAAAAAAATATTTATGAAACTCATTTTAAAAAATATTTTTAAAATAATATAAAGTTTTTATATTTTTTCAAGTTATTTTTTGCCTAATATACCCTTTTACACAAACTAAAGAAACTTGTCCTGGGAAATGTCCATTAAAAAGGGATATAAATAATTAAAATAAATACATTTAATATATGTGGGGCAATGATAATGTGGGGGGGGGGGCTTTGGTTAGATGTTGTTTAATTGATATGTTCAGTTAAACTTATTTGTTATTTGCTACTCTGTTTGTGTTAAGTTGTTTTTCTTATTTTCCTAAAATTGCAAGCAGGCTTTTAATTGATTGATTACCTTAACTGGAATAAAATCCATGGAGTAAGAAAATAGTATAGCTCATATGGATGGGAATACGTAAGTTGATTCTCAAAGTAAATTCAGAGAAATATATTCATGTCAAGCATTGTGTATATAAGAGTGACTGCTACAAAATGAATGCATTGGGAGTGATGACCAAAGCGTTACTCTCGAAGTGATTAATCAAAGTATATTTATTTCAAGTTAATCTAAGTATAAAGTGTTCACATTTAACCAAATATGCCTTCCACAAAGCCCTTTCATTTCAGGATATGTTTCTTATACAGCCCTTTGAGCCCCCAAAACAATTTACCACATTGATATATGGGCTATTTCCTGCCACAATTGATTAACATGCCTCTGACAAGTATACCATTTGGGCTTAAGGTAAAGTTTTTCATCTTACTATCCTGTTTTTATTTGATTTTAGAATTTGTCTGCTCTAATCTAATCCTCAAGATTTGTTTTTAAAAACCACAATAAATCATTCTGCTTTCCAATACATCAATGGAATGAATGTGAACGGAATTATTCTCTAATCCTTTTTAAACCAGAAGGTTTCTGATAAATCTTTTAGGAAATTTGTTTTATAGATTGGCTTCAATGCTAGAAAATGTAAATAGAAAAACTCATCTAGTAGAGTTTATTTATATACTCTAAGTTCTTTATCAAATGATCTTGTATTGGGGTTTTTTGCTTATGCAGATTCATGTGTCTGTTTAAATGCTGCATTAACAATTGCTAAATGGTGTGTGTGTGTAATGGTTACTGCCTAGGCCAGACCTGCTGTCTCCAGGGCTATCATTGGTAGATTTGGGGCGGGAATGGGCTCCTTCAAACCCATTGTTCGCCGCCTAGAGGCCAACTGTATAAATAGCTGCGCAGCAGCTATGGTTTCCCTTCTGTTCCTGTGTCCACTTCAGTAAACCTTGTTCCTGTTTGAATGCCTGCGTCTCGTTCACTGCGACTGAACCGAATATACAACAGATCTCATGATAATATTTGAAATATATGGATAGTATGCTGAATACATTTCAGTCCTTCAACTGAAAAACTACACAAGTGCCATTACAAATTCAGATATATTTTGATTAATCAAAATTTAGAAGTCCAGCTTCAGTAGTTCAAAGGATCAGATATCAGAACTCAGTTTAATAGACAACGTTTATAATAGAAAGATTTATGGAAATCTGGATCCATACCAATATAATCTCTTTCTGATAATAGGTGTGGTAGATAATAGCTACTGATTTTATTCTTTTTTCATCAGTACGTGATATTAATATAAAACCAGAATTATCTTCTGTTTTAATGGCAAGCGGAAGGGCTGAATTATCAAAGTTATATAGCCAAAGTGAGAGACATTGTTATGTTTGGAAGGGGGACATCAAGATCAAGAATTATGGTGGGAAAAGTTTTAACAAAAATAAAAATCTTAAGGGTCAAAATACAAACTTCAAAATAAAACAGTGGGCTGGGGTAATATGTTGGGGAGAAGGAAGGCAATGGTGCAATTTGAAAAAAGGCATGATGGCTGCAATGCTGAACACAAGTAGTGCTCAGTTATTGACCACTTTTTCAGAAACTATTCAAAGGAGCAATGGTTCTGAACAAGTAGTACTTATGACAAGCCCTTGAATTTTGCTTGTAAAAAAATTAAAAATATTTCTTGTTGAACCTGATACTTGGTGATTTCAGACATTTCCACTTAGCCTTCTGGCTAGAATATGAGAATGGTTTTTACTTTTCTCCCCACCCCCCATGTTTTTTTCAGTTTTGAAGTTAGGGCACAGCCTTCATATTCTAACATTACATTACATTATATTTGTCAGGTCCCTTAATTCATTTATAACTTTCTTAAATCATACTTTTATTTACCTTTTTGCTAACTTGGATAATTTCCCATCTTCTCTTGAGCTGGAGAGGTTCTGTGGATTCGTCTACTTGCTGGCTCTTGAGTCTTACCTGTGGTTGCTATCTCTGTTTGTTTGAAGGTGTTGAAGCTTGCCATTTATCCAGGAGTTCTCAGAGTCCTCATATTCTGTGGCAGTATCCCATTCCAATATTAACCAGGGATGATCCTGCTTCACTTCGGATAGGGCCAACTACATGCTGCTAAAACTTCTGTACATGTATCACAGGATCACAAAGACTTTGCTTCCTGAACACTTTGGATATATATTATATATTTTTGGGTGCTAATCAGAAAAATAACTTATAATTTAACCTATCACGTATTGTTTAAAGAAATCTCTCTGTGTGTATGTATGTATGTATGTATGTATGTAGTGCTTTTTTTGTAAAAAAAAAAGTGCCGGAACTCACACGTCATACAGCCCACCTTGCCTACCCTACAAGGTTTACCTTTGTAGTTGAAAAATAACCCTTTCAATTTTTAGTGTATATAAAATACTAGGATTTTTTTCAAGGTAAGTTAATACTATTAATGTTACTATGCGCTGTATGGCTTTAAATTACAAGAAGGCATTTTATTAATCTTTTGGGACATTTACCATTGGCATACCAATTTAGTTTAATGAGTGGAAATGTCAGCTTTCTATGTGGAATGAAATTAGCCCAATAAAACAAAATTTGGTTGCTTGTAAAATATTGAATTATTTTTAAGAAGTTGTCAAACAGGGTGGAAAAATTTACATTTGGAGTTTAATATGGATATTAACCTGAAACAAAATAATGTTGAAACTTTGTCAGTGAACAGATTACTTTTAATTTACCTCTAAATCAGGGCTTTTTTTGTCATAGAATGCTCAGAACAGAGATCTGGCACCTTTTTTGGATGGAACCTTGTAGGGTAGGCAAGGCGAGTTGTATTTATTTATTTATTTATTTATTTGTTTTATATACCGCTCTTCTCCCGGAGGACTCAGGGCGGTGTATGACATGTGTGAGTTCTGGCACCTTTTTCTTTTACAAAAAAAGCACTGCTCTAAATTAAACCCAATTTAATAAATAGATCTGATTAAACCTCATACTGTAGGTCTACCTTTACATCTGACAATACATAATTAATATATATTATTATTAATAATAATACCTCCAAATCACAAGGCATTGACTTTATTCTTATTCTTCCCCTCTGCAATTTGAAAATAAAGTATAAAAGACTAAAAAAAGATTTTCATAGACATCCCAGCCTTTGAACTACCCAAGGAACTGAAACAGCAAAGTTTCGCTGTCAGGCAAGCTTCCACGCCAGCTGTCTTTTTTCCCTCTCGCTTCGCCTCCTTTTAACCTCACACCCCACCTTCTGTAATGGAAGGTGAAAGGCTCACTCATCCTCTCATGAAAGATGGCCTCCATGTTTATGTGTCTCCCACCGCCACCATTGGCTTCCACACCACATGGTCCAACCCAGCCAATCAAGCCATGCTCTGGCTGTGGTGCTTTGGCACCTCACGGCTCCTGCTAAAGGAGGCAAACAGTGCCAGAGGGGACCCAGCTGTCACCATACCACCAGTAGGGCATTTTCAAAAACAAACAAGGATAGGAAGGAAAACGATAGGAAAAGAACTCAACTCTGGAAAATCCATCGAAAAAAGGTGCTGGAACTCTGTATGTATGTATGTATGTATGTATGTATGTATGTATGTGTAATATAATTTAATATTATATATACACATTACATATAAAATATATTACTAATTATATTGCTAATATAATTATATAATTAGTAAACTTAATGTGTGTGTATAATCTAATTTTACTAATTTAAATTAGTAAATTAAATACATTGTCATAAAAAGTTAATTTCATATTTCTCAAGATTCCTACATGATTCCTACATGATTTAGTAATTCTGAAACTATATTTGTGTTTAGTTTGAAGGAGTCTATCATAATAACCAAATTTTTTTTCAGGAAGCAAACCTTTTGAAAAAAATCTGTTTTCCAGTTTATTCAGTGGAAGCTGAGATTCAGTATAAGTGAAAAGACCCCATGGTTTCATTTTATTTCCCTATTTCTACACACTTCTTTTGTCATGCTTCCTCAAAATCTTATTTAGAATTGTTCAACTGACATGTACATTAGTCTGGTCAAGAAAGTTTTTTGAAATAAATATGACTTAAATACATTTGGTTATTTGTTTATTTTAGTGAACATCAGATTACCTTCAGACTGCCTTTCTATATGTCCCACTTTTATTTAACAATATTATTCATTCAATTGACATAGGCAAGTTTGCTTCGGGGATGTGAAAAACAAAGCATTGACAAGAAGAAGATTACATTTTGTCCTCCAACTCATTTTGTATATTTTCATGTTACTTTCTCATGTTATCTCATTCCTACTGTCATGTATTTATTCTCTATATCTTATCTTGCCTCCCATACCAATTCATATTTTCATGTCCAGCCACATTGATAGAACAATATCTATACTCACAAGATAACTGTGAGGTCATTATTTTTGTTTGAAATGAAAATATTAATGAAAGAAACTGTTGTTTTTCTTCACAGTGCATGACTCACACACATTTGGAAAAAATAAAGATAATTGAATGTTATTTTTATGTGAAATTCTAAAACCATATTTATTGGCCAATTCACAGAAAGTGCCAGAGTGATCACAAAAAAGGGAATATTTTTAGTACATGTGCAGGCCAAGGATTTTAAAAATAATTTTTGCAAATAATGGTGTAAAACTTAGAACCTTTGACAATCTGAAATTCAGATGTTATCGTTCAAAGTGACAAGGTTTACATCACATAGTTGAAGATAGAAAGAAGAAAATAAACCAACTTTTTCTCTCTACATAACAATTTAGTTAAGTGATTATTTTAAACTTATTTTTTCTTAAAGTTCTTAAAAAATAACATTAAGCAGATCTGTAACACAGTCATATTTTAAAAAGAATTCATATTCCTTCTGAATTGCATATACTCATTGAATTCCTTATCCTGCATATATTATCCACTCTTACATAATTTAACTTAGCAACAAGGCATTTCCAAATATTGTTTGACTATCTCTCATGTACAATAATGTATTAAAATATAATGGTCAAATATAGAAGCAAATGATAAGATTTCTTGGTATCCCATTTGTATTTGTTCTCTAACAGTGATCAGATTATTCACTGCCAGTCACATTGCAACTTTTGGATTTAAAAAAATGCCAAGGGTAGAATTATTGCTAAGCAGAAAAAGTAATAAGCCTCTGAGGAAGCAAATCTATCAAATATTGAATGGGGAAAATAACTACATGTTGCATTTTCCAGTGTGGGAAAATAGCATTTTTACTGTCTGGTTAATATAAAATACAATGAAGAATAACTGTTCCAAACAGTCACTACCTAAGAAAATGACCTATTTAAAAGTGTGGGGTCATGCTAACTTTTCATTGCTGAATTCTCTTCTGAAAGTAGGAAGAGACTTTCATACAAAGAAAGACTATCTTAGGGATAGATCTTTGAATGTTTCAGTAATGCAGATATGCCTCCATAAGATTAAGGTGTGGCACAGTAACTTCTGATGGCTCTTATAAAACAGTTCACTAGCCAGCCTGTCTGCCAGTATTTCAGTCTTTTACTGCTAGGAAAATAATGTTTATTTTGCTTAATATTTAATTTCCCATGAAGGTTAAAAAACATCCATGTATGTATCTCTGTATAGGAGATCTGTTTTTAGGCAATCTTCCATCCATATCTCCATACCTTGACTGAATCCATGTCCTTAACTTTACTTTCATTAAAAGCTTTCTAGATTTAGCTTTAAGATAATTTCCTTTTACTTGACCAGAAACTCTTATTTTTTTAGAGCATTCCTATAAATGGCATAGTATTTTTCATTTCTGTTTCCTGCTGCCCCTTCTAGCCCCAATCATATTACTTATATAACCCTCTTTTTATTATGGAAACAAAACCGTTGAGATAACACCTTATTAAAACCAAGTCATCCCATTATCCATAACATAAATTCTACTATCTGCCTAAAACAGTGGTTTATGAACATTTTGATGAAGCTCTCGAGTTGCAATTACGGGACTTGTGCACTATTAACTCAATGTATTTGCCTTTCTCTCTCTCTTTTTCCCTCACCATTTCTCATTTCCCTTTTTTATTTTCCAGCAACCTTGTCATTTTTTTTAACAATACAACAACAACAACAATATGGCAGTGGTGATGATTGTGATGATGATAAAAAAGGAAGGAAGACGGCAGTAAAATTTATCTGCAACTGCTTTTTAGATAATTTATTACATGACTACTAACCAACAGCACTGATCAGATGTTTAAGGGATAGACTGCAAAACCACGCTTGAAGAAAATAGATTTCTGTAAGTCATGGCCTCAGAAATGTCATTTAGTTAATAAGATCTTTTCTTTTGTAGATTCTAAGATGTTTCTTTTGTAATGAGGCACGGTGTGAAAGTTAGTTTTGAAAAGGAAGGCAGACTGAAACCAATATAGTCCATAACCATAACAAAGCATAAAAAGAAAACATTCTCTATACTTGTAGGGTGAAAAGCTTCAAAGGTGTAACAAGTTGAGTGCTATAACTGGGGCTTGCATTGTTATATAAAACAGTTGCAGGAATTCTTATTATACCAGCTTGTTTGCTTGTTTAATACACATTAGAGATTTGCCTCTCTGAATGCTGCTTTCATTACTCTCATTTCTGATGTTTCTCAAAACAAGCCTAAGATAACTATAAATGACTAGGATAACCATAAATCCCAGAAATGTAACTACAATAGAATAGAATAGAATAGAATAGAATAGAATAGAATAGAATAGAATAGAATAGAATAGAATAGAATAGAATAGAATAGAATAGAATAGAATAGAATAGAATAGAATAGAAGGGACCCTGGAGGTCTTCTAGTCCAGCCCCCTGCACAAGCAGGAGAACCTATGTACTCACATAAGATACCAAATGATTATACTGAAGGCGTAAATTCATAATACATTGATACATTAATTAGGATAGCGTGTCGTTAAGAACATACAATGCTGAGTTTTTAGTAGTAACTCTTTTAAGTTTAGAAGGTGTGATAAGTACATATGGAGTGATGAAGAAAAGAAAAAGCATGGATTATGAATATTTAAAATAGAATAATAAATTATTACTATTTAACATACCACATGGATTACATTAGTCAGAGATTCCTTAATCCTGAGGCAGAAATTATGTCCTACAATTATATACCTATTTTCAATGCTGAAATATTGATAATTTTGGCAATATTGTATAGGATATTTATCAGCATTTATATGTCATTATTTGTGGGATAAATCTAAATTTTACTACTCATTAAACAATTACTTTTCAATAGAAATGGGGTAGAAAGTATATTTACTGCCCAGAGTCACTGGGAGCTGGGAGGCATATAAATTTGATATCTTATTATATGTGGATAATCTACAGTGAGATACCTATTAAGATTGGTGGAAATTTATTAATAATTCAACTCCTAGTCAAGGACCTGACACAGATATCCAGATGCTTATACATCTAGATATTAAAATATTTGAAAATACTCTATACAGCTATCATGCTGTCTTCTAAAATGTATGACAAGCTTAACAGTAACATATCTTTCTTTTTGCTCTGATAATAAAACAACCAATAATTATTTCTTAATATTTATGAAACATTAGTTCACTGTACATCGATAACATCTTTAACTGGGATATGTATACCTCTCTGCAGAGCAGGTGAGTATTGACATGAAAGATCTTTTCTGTTTTTCTGAATATGTCAAATCAAAATTTTAATTTAGTATTATCAGTACAACAATGTATAGCTTGTTGAGCATTAACTGTAAAACAGAAATTATAGGGTCTTTACCCTATAATTTATCATAGTTATGATATATACTTCTACCAATGTAAAATGGCATGTGGTTTAACACATCTGTATCCATCCACAGAGGAAAAGAATTAGTTTCCCACAACCATCTTGGGTCATATTCTAGATGTAAGTTAGGACATTATGCAACTTACATAATACTTTTCACTTAGAGGTATAAGTACATAAAAACAGTACTCATTCATTGAGGCAACAAGAATATTAAGAACCAAAGTGATTTACAGATAAAACATCAATTCTTCTTCCATAATCTTATAATTTACTTCTTTTGAACTATTGCTTAGTTTTGATGCTACAGGTCATCCTTAATTAACATCAATTTTTATAGCTGTGTTCACTTCATCCCATCAATTAATGAAACTCAAGTAAATATTCAAAGGTACTTGTACATGTCATGGAAATTGTTTTGATCTCTAAAAGATGCTTTGGAGCACACAGGAATGTAAATATATGCAATATTTTAAAGTTGCTATACTTTGGCTAGTCTTCATGCTAGGAAAACATGCATCTTTAAGGCATTACAAGGAGGTCTTAAGTTCATGTGCTAAGATGCACCTGCTGGAAATTAAAGTGATAGTGCTTAACAATAGTACAATGACAATTTTTCAATTAAACATTCATATGCTAGGAAATATGAACTGTTTGTACAGTGGAAAAAGTTTAATATAAGAAATTTAGTAAAGTCATAAATTATGATTTGTGTACGATGTGTTTTATCAATTAACCTGCTGTTTCTAATTGTTGTTGTTAGTTGCGAAGTCGTGTCCGACCCATCGCGACCCTATGGACAACGTGCCTCCAGGCTTTCCTGTCCTCTACCATCTTCTGGAGTCCATTTAAGCTCACGCCTACTGCTTCAGTGACTCCATCCAGCCACCTCATTCTCTGTCGTCCCTTTCTTCCCTTTCCCTCAATCTTTCCCAGCATTAGGCTCTTCTCCAGTGAGTCCTTCCTTCTCATTAGGTGGCCAAAGTATTTAAGTTTTAGCTTCAGGATCTGGCCTTCTAAAGAGCAGTCAGGGTTGATCTCCTCTAGGACTGACCGGTTTAATCGCCCTGCAGTCCAAGGGACTCGCAGGAGTCTTCTCCAGCACCATAGTTCAAAGGCCTCAATTCTTTGGCGCTCAGCCTTTTTTATGGTCCAACTTTCACTGCCATACATTGCAACTGGGAAGAACATAGCCTTGACTATACGCACTTTTGTTGACAGGGTGATGTTTCTGCTTTTTAGTGTGCTGTCTAGATTTGCCATGGCTTTCCTCCCGAGGAGCAAGAGTCTTTTAATTTCTTGGCTACAGTCCCCATCTGCAGTGATCTTGGAGCCCAGGAGAATAAAATCTGTCACTACCTCCATTTCTTCCCCATCTATTTGCCAGGAATTGAGAGGGCCGGATGCCATGATCTTGGTTTTCTTAATGTTAAGTTTCAACCCAACATTTCAACTCTCCTTCTTCACCCGCAACAAGAGGCTCTTTAGTTCTTCTTCACTTTCTGCCATTAGAGTGGTATCATCTGCATATCTTAGGTTGTTGATATTTCTTCCGGCAATCTTAATTCCAACTTTTGATTCATCTAGCCCTGCCTTTCTCATGATGTGCTCTGCATATAAGTTAAATAGGCAGGGTGACAGTATACAGCCTTGCCGGACTCCTTTCCCAATTTTGAACCAATCAGTGGTTCCGTGTCTAGTTCTCACTGTTGCTTCTTGGCCCACGTATAGGTTTCTCAAGAGACAAATAAGATGGTCTGGTACGCCCATCTCTTTAAGAACTTGCCACAGTTTGTTATGATCCATACAATCAAAGGCTTTAGCATAGTCAATGAAGCAGAAGTAGATGTTTTTCTGGAACTCTCTAGCTTTCTCCATGATCCAGCGTATGTTGGCAATTTGATCTCTAGTTCCTCTGCCTCTTTGAAATCCTGCCTGTACTTCTGGTAGTTCTCGATCCACATACTGCTGGAGTCTAGCTTGTAGGATTTTAAGCATAACTTTACTAGCATGAGAAATGAGTGCAATGGTGCGATAGTTTGAACATTCTTTGTTTCTAATTAGATTTAGTCTAATTTCTTACTTCCTCTCTCACACACTAAACTTTCAATATACATATTTTGTTTTTTTAGTACTAATTAATCTTCACACTTGTTTCATTCTACAAAACATATCAAAAAGTTTCTGCCAAATTACCAATGTTTCTTACAGATGAGTCTAATGCATTATATGTAGAACTGCCTCTAAATATTTACAGAAATTAGGAAAATGACAGGAAAATAAAATTCAGTTTACTGCTTTCTATTTTTCCAATAAGGTCTAATCATTAATCTATTTCTGGGAACAATCCAAAATACTACGATATTAGAAAGCTATACATTCTTTCTTATATTCCTTCATAGTTTTCAGGGTATTGATTATAAAGTACATATCATTAGCACCATTCTATTTTTGGAACATATATTTATAAGCTACCGACATTGGTGTCTGTTAAATGATATTAAAACTGTAATTTGTCTATGCACTTAATATTTGAGGTAGTAGAGTGTTGCTGTTTTAATTTATGTTTACATTGCTATAATGGTTGTATCTAATATTATAATTTAAATTTATGTTAGTGTTTTCTATTTTATTATTATAAATCACCAGGTATACCTCACAATGGGAAATGAATTTAGTATACTACTAAATAAAGTATTATTAAAAACATATAAACAGCATATGAAGTAACTTGTGAAAAATTACCCAATAGTCACACATTATTATTTTACAACAGTTTGGATCCTTACGGTGTTATTACTTTTGTACATTCTTTATGTGTATAAATAATATATACTTACATGTACAGATTCAAGCTTTGCTTCTCACCAAGAAGAGCACTGGTTTCATCTGCAAAAGGCATTTAATTCACTACAGGAATTCCCCTGATGCTCCACACAAAAACTCTTAGGGACATTGTGGAATGTGTCACCTAGATTCGTGAAACTGGGAGGAAATTCTCTATTCGGGATGCCTAAACTAGTGGATACAAAATCTGCTGCAACACAGTGTGACTGGTTTTGTAACTTTTAAATTTTGAATGTTTTTTTAAAAGAAAAATCCTTTGAAGGAGAAGTATTTTTACTGTTCATGATAGGGTGCCACCAAACTATTTTAACTCATCTGTACGTACAGATCAAATTATGCATCCAGTCGGTAGATTTAAGCTTCTCTCAGCCAATTCTGTATGAAACTAAAGAAGCTGACTTCTATATTGCTGTCTTTAATACTACTATTGTAGGCTCAGACACAAACATATAACAGAAATAGCCATTTGACTAAACAGCACTTGCAAGTGCATGCATAGGATTATGCTACTAATATCAATTACCGTATATACTTGAGTATAAGCCGACTCGAGTATAAGCCGAGACCCCTAATTTTACCCCCCAAAACTGGAAAAAGTTATTGACTCGAGTATAAGCCGAGTATAAGTATAAGCTTGGCCCCTTCTTAGCAACATATCTATATTCTGTGCCACGATGAGCCGCTCGTTGACTCTGGCAGCATCCTGGAGCACACACACACGCACGAGGGGGAGAAACAACACTGGACTGCCGCCACCTCTGCCAGCCCTGTGTGTCAGACCCGCAGGAATGGCTAGTAAAGGTGGCGGCAGTCCGGCATTTGCGTTTCTCTGTGTGTCAAGCCCCGTGGGCTCGACACACAGGAAGGGGGGAATGCCGGAATGCCGCTTCCCTACCAGCCATTCCTGTGGGTCTGACACACACACGCACGCACGAGGGGGAGAAACAACGCTGGACTGCCGCCACCTCTACCAGCTCTGCAAGGCTCTGCCGCTCCCTTCTCTCAGCAGCCTGGCCCGAACGAAGGGACAGTTCTTTTTTTTTGTTCACTGGAGTATAAGCCGAAGTGGATTTTTTCAGCCCAAAAAGTGGGCTGAAAAATTCGGCTTATACTCAAGTATATACGGTAGTTTCCATTCATAAAGGTATCCTAAACAAATTTGGAATAGGCAAAGCAAGTACAATGTAATGAAAGACTATTGAGTTAAAAATGTAATTGTTATATCATGTACTTGCAGAAAAGGATGGTCTAATTTTTGAATCATGCATTTCTTTACAAAATTTAAAGTACTACCATCGTTAAATTCTATCATACCAAAGTATTATATTGCAAGGTCTGGACTGCTAGATGTCTGAAATTCATAAAACATTCAGGCTGTTTTCTATCAAGTTATTGAGAGGGGGGAAAATCTAATTACATTTCATATGACATTTTTCAAATGGCTGTAACACTTTTATTCCTGTCCACAACATCTTCTGTGTATAAAAAGAAGTTGAGCAAGGAATCAGAAAAACATTACATATAATACTGGAGGGAAGAAAAAGCAAGACACAAAGGCAGAGAAAACATTAATCACAAAAGTTGCGATGTTAATCATGTGCCAAAGATTTACTGCATTTGGTTACTTTCCCTCAGGCAAGACTATTGAAAACTGGCTATATTTATATATATAAAAGAATTGACCCATGAGCATTATATTTTTAATGAAGAAACAAGTGTCTTTTATGTGTGTGTATATGTATTACATATGCTAATATTTAAATCAGCTGCATTGCTTATCTGAAATGATGAAACCAACAAGCCTCAATTTAAGCAGATTTCTTAAATCAGCTAACAAACTTATGGGAAAAAAATCACCTAATGTTTTGAAGCTGGTTTATTTGAAGACTGCCAGCTTTATCATTTTGTGATTTCTATAGAATGTGAGTGTATGGATAAGTAGCAACTTCTTGATTTGATTGCTTATGGTGAAAAAAAAGACTGAAAAATGATAATAACAAAAACTTGTTTATAACAGTTTATAAATCAAATGTATGATCATGCAATTATGGTCATTTTCTAGTTGATTGTTGATTTTCAAAACTTTATTTTTGTTGGATAAAAAAGTAAACATTATACTTTTCAAAAAGATCTTATTGTACTCACAAACTGTAATCATGTATCATAAAAGCATATCATTGCAATGAATGTAGTTTTTTGAGTATCTATCAGAATAATTCTTGTAATCACTTAATAGTTTCCTTCCTGAGGGTAAAAACATAGGTTTGTTACAATCACTTATCACATTCCACATTAATTTGGCATTTAAATACCTATGAATTGAAATAAATGATACTTGTTCATGAAACAATTGATTCATATATCTGGATCTGATAAATAATTAACAGGATTGTAATATTGGCTTCCATTTTTCTATTACTGTCCAGGAATTAAGAACCATCTTACAATATAGAACTTAAGATCAATGCAGAGTAGGGTGATAATTATTTTTAATTACCTTTAATCACAATTTCAAGCCTAAAGATATCACCAGATTCTAATTCTTTTTAGAGAAATGAGTTAATGCATATTAAGACCTTGAACCCTAGTCTCTTCACACTTAGTTGAAATTAACAGGATAACACTATTAGCTTCATTAATTAATGTAATGTCAGACTATATTTATGTATACAATGAATTCTGGAGTTAAAGCAGAATTCCCTCCCTGGCCATCTCTTATACAGTTATTCCCTAGTTACTTGGACTCAGACTCTCTTCTGAGTCTATTGCCCTGCCCACTTTCTAGCTATGGGCTAAGCTGTCTCTTACCTGACCTTTCCCTTAGCAACATATTTTTGCCCAGTCTACTACTTTCTCATATACCATTACATACGCAGCCTTTTTAAACGGAGTCCCACAGCACTCAAATCTTAGCTGTTGTCAGAAACATCCTTCTGAAATCTGACACCTTTCGTAGTCTCATGCCAGCCCAACATTCTGAGAGTTGCAGTCCTAACACAGTTGGAATAAAACTGTTGGAAAAGATTGATCTATACAGATTTTCTAGATTTCTATATAATGCCCTACAATGAATAAATGTGCTGCAGTTGCCATGATCTATTCATACAACAAACTCTGTTTCTTCTATTTGTAAAGTCTTGAATTTTTCCCCCCACTAGTGATGTTGTTATTTCTATATTTTCCAGAATTTCTACCTGATCTGGCAAACCATGGATTGTTTTCCTGTCTCATCTTCATGACAATGATTTAATTGCTTGTATTTGTCAGCCAAATTTTAAAAATCTTAGAAATATAGCTATAAATATGCTTTTATACTAATTGAGACATGTCTTCAATAACATGCCTTCTGGTTCTATTGCTAAATATGTACAGAGAGTTTAAAGAACTCAAATTAACACTAAATTGTTAGCTGGTTGTCAACGCTATAACATTGGATGTTCCTGCTCTGACAACTGATGGAAATTGCAGCCATTTTTACTTTGCTTTTAACATGCCTTTTCTTCTGTTTAGAAATTAGATGTTGAAGGGGGGATGGGGTGAATGCTTGAGCTCAGCTAGCCATAATAATGATGCAGCTCCATGGGAAACTCAAGGACACAAACTGATAATGTTTTGGTGGGCTGAGGAGCTGAGAAAAGCCTGCGCTCCTGGCTAATTGAAGAATGTGATTTATTATTGCTTTGTGGGGGTTGGATTTCCATTCTGTTACTCTGAATCTGGAGGAAGAGAATCTAATTTTGGGTTCAACTATGTAGTGCCAATACTTTGTTTCCTGAATAAAATGTTCTTTGAGGAACAATTCTTGCCTTGAAGTTCTTTTGTTGGGTTTCATCTATTGGAACCATGACATTGGTAGGAAAGCACAACTGCATCTGGCTATTGGCCTAGTAAAACAAGTTAGCACGTCCATAAAAAAAGCATTTTAGATAATGTCCCAAAAACATTATTGTCTTAGTGTTTGTACAGATTTAAGGTACTGGACAAAGATTAGCAAATTAGGTACATGCCTATCGTTAGCCATATAATTTCAATGGAAAGACTTGGTAAAGAAACAATATATCACACAAGATTATCATAGGAAGAAACTGGAGGAAAGAATGCTATATATGTCCCTTTTGCTCCTGGAAAATTGGGCTGAATATAAATATAATAAATACTTTGAAAAGATTATCTATATAGCTGATTGTGACTGATTGATTGGTTACATGTCATCAAGACATTTTCAACTCTTAGCAGCCCCATAGATCCCCCCCCCGATGATTTACTTCTAACTTTCTCTATCAGGTCTTCCACCAGTGACGGTAACTGTAATAATAATCAACATATTATGATGATTTGCTCAGTCATCCAGATGTTTAGACTGCATTTGGTATTTTTGTCAATTTATTATTCTCATTATCTGTTCACAATCTTGTGAAGTCACAGCTGCAAATTCTTTAGCTGGTATTAGTTTTCATATTCATCAAGTTCTTCACAAGAACCTTGGATGTTATAATGCATTGGCATAGTATATGTGTGGCCAAGATGCAATTGACAAGATGGAAATTTTGTCTAATATTTCTGCTGTCCAATGGCATCTGGTGTGCTGATATCCAATGGTACTACCACAGTCATTTCATGCCATATTCTTTCCATTTCAAATTTTTATTATGATGATGATGATTGGTCACACAATCAGCCAGATATTTAGATTGGATTTTTCATATTTACCAACTTATTGCATTCTTCCTAAGGACCTAAGAAAGGCAGATGTTGATGTTTCATGGTGTTAAAGGCATCATCATAGTATGTAAGCTGTTCCAAGTAAAGCTGTCTTTTGCAATTGATGATGGTGATTTTGTCAGTGCTGATAGTGTTCCATGGTGCTCCAGTTGTTTTGGAATTGCACCCAAGGTGCCTATTACTATCAGTACTACCTTTGCTTTCTTTTGCCAAAGACATTCTATTTCTATTTGGAGATCTTTGTATTTTGTTATCTCTTCCAGTTGTTTCTCTTCTCTTCTGTTGTCTGCAGACTTTTTTTGTCTTTCCTTAACAATTGTTAAGTCTGGGGTGTTATGTGGCAGATGCCTATCTATTTTTATTCTAAAGTCCAAGAGTACTTTAGCTTCTTCATTTTCTATAACTTTCTCTATTTTGTAATCCCACCAGTTGAGATTGGTATTTCTTAAACGTCTTCCAATGCATCATTGTTTTTCATGCTGCTGTTTAGTCAGTTTGTTCAATCTTCTTACAGCAGGTACCCAAGTAGTCCACTGTTTCTTCAATTTTTAGCAAAAGCGACACTTGCTATCTGTTGCCATCTTCTCTACTTTGACTTTGTATACATTTGTTCTTAAGACTTGGTCTTCCCAGCCAGAATTAGCCCCTCTGTCTGTTTCTTCAACTTTCCAACTCTTAGCCACTGCTAGGTCTTGGTATCATCTGCTTTGGCTGCTATTTTTAATGTATTGATCATGCAATACTTTGTGTTCCCATGTCTCTTTTCTATGTTTCATTTTGTCTTTCTTGTAGACCAGTTTGGTCTTTCCAATACTAAGTATGCTTTCCTGGTATAGTAGCTTCAGTGAAACCTCTTCCCTGTCCTTCAGATATTCTTCCAATGCCTTTTTTTATGCAATGACTTGATATACTTGCAACATTCCATGCAATTTCCATGCAATTCTTGGTAACAACAGTCTGTCAACATTTCTGCATGAAGGGCATGATTCATTGTCATTATTTTTCTGGTCTTCATATGCATAGCTTTTAGTTCTGATTAAGTCCAGTCCACTATTCCAGCTATATATCTAATGACTGGAATTGCCCAGGTATTAATTGTCTTGATGGTAATTCTTCCACTGAGTTTGAACTTTAATATCTTCTTCACTCTCTTGATGTATTTACTTCTAACCCATTTCTTGATTTCATTGTGCTTGATGTCATCAGCCTGAAGGACGCCCAGGGATTTGTAGTAAGTGTCCTCATACAGACTTTTGATATTTCCTTCAGCATCTTGATTCCTTCAGTTTTCACTATTTCTCCCCATTTGATGGTGAGGATGGAACATTTGTCTTATTATTATTTCACTCAAGCACCTTTATTGGGTAGTGGTCAACACAATAAAAATGTTGGCAGTTTTAAATAAATTTAAAATGAAAATGGACAGTTCAGTACTATATCTACTAAAAGTAAAAAACAACAACAACCCTTTTAGCCCACACAATTAACAGACAGAGATAGAATGACACTTGTGTTTTCCCAACTCACGCAAAATAAGTAAAAATGTAGAAATAGTTTCTTGTATGTTAGGAGTATGGCCATGAAAGCTAAGGAAAATTCCTTAAGATAGCACCCCTACTCTGTGAGGTGGACTCGGCTAAGAGTGTGACTGGCCTAAAGTTACCCAGTCAGTTTTTATATCTAAAGTGAGACTACAACTCACAATCTTAGGTTACTTTAGGTGTAAAGCCTCTAATATTTGGGGTTTGATTCACTTGTTAAATTATTTTGCAGAGTAAAACTGCACCCAGATAGAGTACCACATAGTAAATAACCAGTGTGAAGGTATAAATTTGAGAGTCAGTTTGAATAATATTTGTTTCAGAAGTCAAACAGATAAAAGCTAATTTGGCAGTTGTAGAGCAGGTATGTTTTTCAAGTAAAACATAAACATTGTAGAAAAGCTTAATCCAGTTTACATCAGGTAATGTCATCTGATTAGGTGGGTTGTTAAAATAAATAAGCAAAAATACAGCTTTATCATGTATTTTACTTTGAAAAGGAAATATTCCTGCATTCTAAAATTTAAATTATTTAATTTTTAAATTAGGATATGCTTATGAGCTATTAGGATTCAGTAGGAATCACATACAGATAGATAGATGATAGATAGATACATAGATAGATAGATAGATAAATAGATAGATAGATAGATAGATAGATAGATAGATAGAATCATCATCATCTGTCTGCTTTAATATCTTTCTAATCTCAAAACACAGTTATGAAAGATCCATATGCATTCAGAGAAAAAAATAATAAAATAATCTAGTTTCATCACATTCAAAGCAAGCAACCTTAGATATAGGCAATTGCTCAAAGAAATTTACTTTAGCTCTCCAAGATTCAAAACAATGTAAAACTTTGCACAATAGCAGGATATGGACCAGTGGTAAAGCAGCTATGTTGCGAACAGAATCTCTGTTATTTCTAATTAAAAGATCCAATAGGAGAATGTAGGCAGTTGCTGTTAGTTAGTAGACTGTAATGACAATAGTCTGAACTTGTACAGACAATTTCCTATATACTCTTTACTAAAAGGTATTCCTAGAAAAAAAGTAATACTTGAATCTATTTCAAAACCACAGACAGTACTTATTCTGTTTCAGAAGTTGTCACACATTGAGGCATTCTTGACATGAAAGGATGAAATGATACTCATTCAAAGCAATGATAAAAATAAAAAGCAAACATAAAAATCAGCTCTTGTTACTTTTTTGCCTGACAGTGAGTTATGTAATCACAAGAGGGACATCATCGCATGCATTCTATATGCAAATTTATTTGCTGTTGGACTAAGACCTCTTGGAAAGGAGATTTTATCAACAGTAGGTGGGCTAAAAAGGAACAAGAGCCCCAAATCTTTAAGAAAATATGAATACAAAACATTTTGCCTCATCAAATGCCCATATTTGTATATACTTGGCATTCAAATGTAGAGTCACAAATATTGAGAAAAATATATATGAAAGCACACAAACTTATCAACATTCAAAATATAGCGGTTAGCTGGAAAAATGCAAACTACCCAATATTACTCTTTAGCAAAAGTTTTCAAATGCTACCAGGCTTCTTTTTTTTTTGCTTTTAAGTTCTGTTTAATTGTTATTTTTCAAACAAAATGTCCATGACAAAGTGTGTGGGGGAGAGATTTGAAAGTTAGATAAGATTTCTTTTTCCTATGGCATTACTTGTTTGACTCCTAGAATTTATTTTAATAATCCACAGACTATATCAAACACCTATTCCATCTGTAACAATGCATTCAGAGCTTTATGAGTGTTTACACATGCAAAAGAGTGGGTTTTCCTGAGATTATAAATATTATTTAAATTCCTACATATACAGTAGCACTTGTCTGAATTCCAAGCAAACCCTGTGATGGCACAGAGCTGTCATAAAATTCTGCAATTGGATGATGATTTATAATTAAATTTTCTCAGAAGATACTTTCTTTAAAGATCAAAAGTCTAGGTATTAGCCAAAGTAACACTCTAGCTTTATCTCTCACACAAAGGAAAACATTTCTTAATCTGTGTGGCAGTGAAAAACCATCATAGACAAAGGTTTCCATTTATAAGGTTTACATGCCTTTTAGCTAAGTTTCAATTGAGGGACTAGACAAGAATTCTTTTTTTCCAAACTTTGGACATTAGCAGTGCATTCTTATACATGCACAGACATATACAGTTTAGTATATTTTGAAACTCTCTGCAAAGGTCAAATAGCAACAAGAAAAAAGTGAAAAATGAAGATATGTGCAAATGAATTTTGCCTTGTACACTGAGTAGCATGTACATCTTCTGTCTTTGACAGTAGGATCTTTAACAAGGCAGAGTTGAAGGAATCCCAAAAAGAGTTTATATGTATGTGAACTCTGGAAAAATTTAAAAGCAACCTGGACTATCCTCTTTCTAGTCTGATGAACTGGGCTTGCTTATACACATTTAAAAGAAACAGGGTTTTTCATGGAACTAGAGAAGCAGTAACAAATGTCAGGTTGGTGTCCTTTTTACAAGTGACTCTTTAATAGTTAAATGCTGTGCTTTACCAGGTGCTATTACTCACATATTGGGAAAGGAACAACTATTGGGAGCAGTTGTGATACAACTATATCAAATTCAGACAATGCCGTTTTATCATCTGTAGTCAATAGGAAGTTAAACTGTCAATTAATTCATAGATCCAAGATACGGTTGAATCAGTAGGATTGACTCAAAATACACAGTATTGGCTCATACAAAAAGAGAAAGAAAACTAAAAACTCTAGTAGGGTAATGTTGAATCATCCCATTCCAGCTGATCTTGCCTGGTTGTATTTTGTTGGTCTCCTTTATTCCCAATGGCTTCTTCCTCTTCTTCCTCTTCAGTCTCATCTGACTCTGCACTGGTTGTATCATCTTCATCTTCAATTTCTTCCTCATCACTTTCTTCTTCTCCACAAGGTTCTTCATATTTCTATGTATGATAAGGAAATATAAAGTGGTGCTGCTGATAAGAAGAAGAAGAAAAAACTTTCTAAAGTTTATTTGTAAATCTTTAAATGAGAATGTGTGGTTGATATGTTTAGATGTACTGAGAAGAAAAAGAAATTAGCCTTCAAATGTATAGTCATATTTGGCAGACCTAACTACCAGCTGAGAAAATTATAGACTAACAGATTTACCAACAGATAAATGAAAGTGACTTCTCTTAGTAAAACTCATAAAGCTAAAGGATGAAACAAAATACCAAAAGCAGTTACATCATTCAATTATATATGACCTGACATCTTTTCTAAAAGATCACATAAATAATTAATCAGGTAAAACAATACAACTTGAATGTCATCCATCTATTCTTGATTAAGCAAGCACTTCTACTCATTTTTTTCAGTCTAGCTTTGATACAAAGATATTCATCAATAATACATTATTAGATTCAGCATGAGAAAAAAAGGCCAAGCTACAAGTACAAAAAAAAATGTAATACGACCTTTCTGAATGACTTAACAAGGGCACTTTCCTTAAAATGTATGCAAAGTAATTTTCATAACACAAATATATTATTGATACTAATAATATTTACATCCTTCTAGGTTACTATTAAACCAAATGTACTTCAATGAAATATGATACAGTAATTCCATGAAACAGAATCTTGAACATCCTATCTATGTGTATCTGGGGATATCTTTAGATATACTAGATAGAGACCTTTTTCAGATCTACTACACATGCTAACATCAGAAATAAGGTCATTTTAAAAGTAGGAAGGATGTTTTCACCCACTACATGTAGTAATGTCAGAGGACTGGCAGAAGATGATTTTTGAAAAAAGACTCTTGCACATAAATGAAAAATAGGACAGATATGGCTTTTCTACTTACTTCCATGGGATTGATTGTGATAGTCAGAGCTGAATCATCCCAGTCCATTTCATTTTCTTTATTAGTTTCATGTTCCTTTGAAGTATGGTGGCAAGCTGAGTGAATTCTGTATACCCCCAGAGCTAGGATGAAGACTAAGACACTGACACAGATTACAATGATGATGGTAGCCATACTTGGAAGTACTGAAATGAAATAAAATGGGGCAATTTAACATATTCTTCCAGTGCCATTTAGGTATATTTAGTGTCTTTAGTATTTTCTTAATTAATAAAGCTGTTATATTTATTGTTATAGCAATTTTCAGCATTCATAATGATACCTAAATGTAACTGCAGTTACATTTGTTTTGTTGTTGAACTTAAAAGAAACCATTACAAAAGGATAACAATACAATTCTTTAAAAAAAATAAAACAATAGCAATTTCATCTGTAGGTGATTATCACATTTAAACTGTCTTTTGTGTATAGAATCTCTTACTTTTATTATATAATGCTAGCTCTTGTATTCCAGAAACTACTCACATAGTCAGTGAATATGTAAATGAGGAATATGTCTTCCATTAGAATCATATACACAATATCATCATTAGTAAGGAGGGGACCTTAATACACAAAACTATTCATGCAAAAGCATCCTTGCATATTCACTTTGTATGTATGGATACTAGGAGATGCAACACATGTAAAATTTAGGGAAGAGTTTATTTGGTGCCACCATGCTCCTTCTTCAGGCCAAGCTCACTGAGCAAACAAAAAGGAAGAGGTAAGAAGAAGCTGGCAAGAGAGTTTAAGGAGGCACCCACACTATATCTTCATGAGTCATGTGTTTGCACTTGGTTAACCCAAAGGTTTGAAAAAGGAAGAAGTATGAATCAAAACTCTCTAAAATGATGCTTTAAGAAATAAAAGCAACAATGAAAGGGCATCAGTTTATGATTTCCATCTGCAATGCCAATGGCAAGTTTGTTTTCCTGCCAGAAAACAACCTGGCATATGCTTGCCACCAATGCAAGGACATAATAACATTGAAGAAAAAGTCTAGGGACAGGAGCAGCAAATAGCGGCGTTTAAGCTAATAAGAAAATACAGTGATTTATCAGAAGAAAGCAAGCAGATGTCACAGATAGCAGATAGTGGGAACAACTCTATATATGGACACAAAAGCAGACGAATAAAAAGATGCCAAAGATATTCTGCACCACTGGAATAATAAAACTTAGGGAAGACAAAAAAGATACTTCAGAATTAGAGACTAGGATGCTCCATTCCTGAATGGCAGAGAGAATGCAGCTGTTAAGACAAAGAAAAAGAATTGGGGGAATTGGTTATTCATTAATATGAAGAACCACAACAAGTGTATGTTGATCAGACTCAATGGCTTGTAAAGTCTCCTTGTGCCACTAGCATAGATCAGGGATATAACAGAACAGGTTTCAACTTTAATTAAGTCCAGCAAAAATTAATCCTTCCTGCTAGGGCACATGTTGATATATAATACTTCAAGATTTTGCCACAATTTTGAAAATCTTGGAAGAAAACTTAAGGACTTGAGGGTATAAGCATTGTTCTAATAGAATAGGACAGGAAAAGGAAAGAAAAATACTGCAATTACTAGCTACACAAATGGTGTTGATGAGAAATGTAGTGTTTCTTGGATCATGAATTAAGTTGTGTTGATGATAAACTGTTTATAACAGAAGGGTTATACCTCACAAGATATATTTAGACAAAGAATGGCCTGTTTGATTGGGACTGAATTCCCCAGCAATGCAGGGAGGACAGTCTGGCTGGGCATCTGTAATATGAACAATATGAAGATTCTAAACAGGATTGCTCCAAATGACCTCTTGCTCTCTCTGTCAAGTGACAATTCATTATGACATTGGTGAAACTAGAACACTGAATGTGACCAGATGCATATGTAAGCTCAAATAGGTGCTTACATCAAGGCCATATTGATGATGAAATGTCAGTACTTTTCCACACTTAGGGGTTAGGGTTAGATAGGTATGCAACATCCATTTTATCTTCCCCCTCCAGATAGTCTTTCACCAGTACCATAGTCTCTGTAATTAGCCTTGTCAAACCAGCCAATCTTAAAATCCAAACAACGAAATCTTATCAAAGCACCAGTAAAAAGCAGTATTTTGTAACAGTTCTTCTGTTCAGGGGTCTTACAATTGTCATCCTGCCAAAATTTCAATCCAGAATATTTAACCACTTAAGAGTTTTCCAGTAAACTCCCCACTAGAAGACTAGCCAAAAGTCAAGGTTTTTCTTTCTCTGCAAACAATTCTTGAGCTTAGAAATCACAGCTCAGTATAATCCCAGAAGGTCAACAGTTTTTAAAACAAATGTAGTTCTCACTCTACAGTAGATAGCCCAATGTATTTTCTTATCTTTGTTCCCAGCTGGTCTCTATTTAGGGAGAAGTCACTGAGGTTCAAAGTAACAAGTTGTTGTCTATTTCTAGGCATCTTTCCAATTTCTGAGTCAATACAGCTGTAGTTTTATGCTCTAATCCTCCACTAGATGTCAGTAGCTATTCATTTTCCAACTTTTAAGAGAAAGAATTATTATTTTTAATAATTTCATTAATACTCTTTTCGATGTGAAATCTTAATGCTTTTCATAATTTTCCGATTTATTCAGACTATAGTATTATTAACTTCATTTCAATATATTTCTGTCCCCCATAAAAATTAAATCACTTTTGGAGGATTTTTTGCTTCTTGGGGATCTTTTCCAGGAAATCAGTTACAAGATAGAAGAGAAAAGATCAATATTCTCACCCAATTCCAAGCATGCTGCTCACAGTTGTTCTAGTTAGTGCTTTTGGACTTTGGCTGCTGGTAGCTTGGGCTAGTCACTGATGTGCAGCTAGCTTTTCTCCTGTTGGGTTTCCCTGGATCAGACAGATCAACCACAGTCTTTCTGTGATTCACAGGGGGGGGGGCCTCCTTTGTCGCCTCTCCAGGGCAGCTTAGACCCATTTAGGGTCCCCTGACAGGGCAAAACTAGGGGTGTAGAGCTTCACAGTCCCTCAGCCATGTGCTACTGCACAAAACTGGAAGTTTCTATGCTATTCAAAAATATTATCAATAACATGAATGAAAGGTCTGAAGGAATGATTTTCAAATTTACAGGTCACTCAAAACTAAAGCTAACAATCATAAAGAGATGATTTAAAAGATTTAGACAGGCTTGAACACTGGAACAAAATGAATTAAATGGTATTTAATATGCAGAAATATAAAGTCCTGCACCAGAAGAATAATATGAAAGGCAGAAGTACAGGTGCAAGAAAGAGATCTGACTTGGTAGTAATACATATGAAAAACATCTGGATGTTCTAGTGGTTCAGAGGCTGTATATGAGCAAATAATGTGATGCAGCTGAGAAAAAAAGCAAATGCTATTCTGGGATGTATTAAAACTAGCCGAGAGTCCAAGGGAGGGGAAATTGGCCAACTATTCTACTGTATTCCCCGTTGTTTAGAGCCCACTGGGAAAATATGTTTAGATATGGGTACTGCAGTCTAAAAAAAGATTAAAGGGATATTGGTCGCGCTGGTAAATGATCTCTGGCGGGCTCGGGACAGGGGTTGTTCCTCTGTCCTAGTCCTATTAGATCTCTCAGCGGCTTTTGATACCATCGACCATGGTATCCTACTGCGGCGTCTCAGGGGGTTTGGAGTGGGAGGCACCATTTTATGGTGGTTCTCCTCCTATCTCCTGGGCCGCTTGCAGTCGGTGTTGAAGGGAGGGCAGAGGTCCACCCCGAGGCCTCTCGTTTGTGGAGTTCCTCAGGGGTCGGTTCTCTCGCCCCTCCTGTTCAACATCTACATGAAGCCGCTGGGTGAGATCATTCGTGGTTTCGGGGTGGGGTGTCATCAGTACGCTGATGACACCCAACTTTTTCTTTCTACCCCGAACCAACCCAGTGATGCCCTTGCCGTGATGTCCTGTTGCCTGGAGGCGGTCCAGGTCTGGATGGGGAGAAACAGGCTTCGTCTCAATCCTGCCAAGACTGAGTGGCTGTGCATATTGGCATATCGGGTTAACCAGACCATTCCACCTTTAACGATGGGGGGTGAGGTGTTACCCCCCCATTGATAGGGCTCACAACTTGGGCATCCTCCTTGACTCCCGGCTCAATTTTGAAGACCATATAGGAGCCATGACCAGGGGGGCTATTGCCCAGGTTCACCTGGTGCACCAGTTGCGACCCTACCTGGACCAAGAAGCCCTACGCACAGTCACTCATGCGCTCGTGTCCTCCCGTTTAGACTACTGCAATGCTCTCTACATGGGGCTGCCCTTGAGGACCACTCGGAGGCTTCAGCTAGTGCAGAATGTGGCCGTGTGAGTTGTGATGGGGGTTTCCCGATACTCCCATGTAACACCTCTACTCCGCGAGCTGCATTGGCTCCCGATTGCCCTCCGGGTGAGATTCAAGGTGCTGGTGATGACCTATAAAGCCCTAAATGGCTTGGGTCCGGGATATCTGAGGGAACACCTGCTGCCAGCATCAAGTTCCCTTCTTCCAGTGCGCTCCCACAGGGAGGGTCTGCTCAGGGTGCCGCCGGTAAAAGATTGCCGGCGGATAACACCCAGGGGGAAGGCCTTCTCAGTGGGTGCGCCTGCCCTCTGGAACCAGCTGCCCGTGGAGCTCAGGACTGCCCCCAACCTCTGTTCATTCCGCCGGGACCTGAAGACCTGGCTCTTCGAGCTCTCTGGCCCAGGCTGAGAATTTTAATTTTAATTTTAATTGGGGTTTTTACTTTTTTTCAGGGATTGATGTAATTTTTTTAATTGTTTTTAACTTTTGTATTTCTTGTTTTAAATACCCTGTAAACCGCCCTGAGTCCTTCGGGAAAGGGCGGTATATAAATCTAATAAAAAAATAAATAAAAAATAAATAAATAAATAAATAAATAAATAAATAAATAAATAAATAAATATTTATTTTAGTCTGGGCTGTCTGATTTTAGATTTTTAGTTGTTTTTATATTTTTTCTAATTTCACTGAAGATGAGCAGCCAATAAATTGCTAGGAAAAAAGAACAACAGCAAGGAAATATGCACCATTGTGGGGGGATTGGTAAACTTTAATTTTATGAGAAATGATTAAGGAAACAGGTGCTGCATGGTTAGCTTGCATAGTCTTAAGGGGAGATATGATATCAATCTTCATATAAATGATCAGGAAGGAGAAAGAAGACGTGTTTTGTTTCACCAAAGATATTCAAACTATAATAGCATATGAGAAAGAATTTGGGAGAATGGCCAAGAAATTCTGTTTAGGGAATGATCAGAAAAGAGGCAGCCTAGCCAGCAACTAGATAATGGGCAGGGCAAGAAGCTCAGAAGAGGCTCTCAATTTCTCAGGCTATAAAGCAGAGGACAGGAGAATTGTACTTTCAGACTGGCAAGACTGCAGTCAGTTTTACTACATTGACCAGACAGGAAACGTAACCAGCTAAATCTACTTTATTGTAAGGTACATTAACAGAGTCTTGCGAGTACAATTATCCTGCCATATTAAATTATAGGAATTCAGATTCCAATTGAATGTTAGAACTTTTCTAACAATAAGGGATGGTGGATTCTCTTTCATTAGATGCACTTCTACATAAACAGAATGTAAGGTTAAGTCAATTTTTGTTAAATCCATTCTTATCTACTTAATTCATGTAATACCTGAGCCTTGAATAATGTTTGTGCTTTCTTCTGGGTGATGGACAGATTGGAGAAATTGTGGGTCTTTTATCATAAGATTTGCATATTCCATGGAATTAGAGTTGGAATTATGTAGAATATTAACCTAGAAGAAAACAAAAACTAATATTACAAATATGAAAGTATTCATAATAATACTAATCAAATTTTGTGTAATAGTCAAGCAGAGAAGTTATATTCAGGCTGAAGTATTAATAAATCACAATTTGCATTTGCTCTATAATCTGGAGGGTGATGATCCCAGATTTACCAACTGAATCAAATAATTATGAAAAAAAGAGACTTTCATATAGTTTCAGGGATGAAAAAGAACTATGAGATTAATTGATCTGCATCAGGAATACAACAATGCAGTCAACTAATGGATCCAGTCAATCCAGTCAAACACTGCCTGTGCCTTTTATTTTCTAATATAAAAATAATTGTTAATTGTTTTTTTAATGCTACTTACTTCTAAATTGAATTCATTGCTGGTATAGCGCCCATTCAGTTCTGAACATTTGATTCTAAACTTTCTATCAGAAAAGGAAGATGTGTCCCAATTACGATAGCGAAGTTGCCGTAAAACCTTTTCATAGTTTTTCATAGTATCCACACCTGAACCAGTATAAACAATTTAAAACACATTAAATGTCAGTAAAAGGAAAAACAACTGTGAAAACTACCAGAAGTGAATACATATTATCACTAACAGTAATTCAGTGCAAATGTTTCTACAGGCAGTTTCACAATCATTTGCAAATAATATGAAGACTACAAATTCTATACATCTCAATAATTTAGATATATTTTGCTTTACTAAAGCAAAATATAAACTAGACATTGTTCTTCAGATAGTGTCGAACTGCACATCCTGGTATTTTAGCCTGGTCAATGGTAACGGATGCTAGGAAATGTAGTTCAATGTAGTACATGTTTTTTTATCTACTTTTTGTAGTCAATAATATCCACTTCATTTTCACTCAGATAAAAATTAGGATGAATCATCTTGTTTGACAGGGTAAACAGTCAGTGGATTTGGAATTCCTCAAACTGAATTGCTTTCTAACTTCTGCTATGCTGATGTATTTTATTCTTTAAAAACACAGGTACAACATAGCCATATTAATTTAAGATAAACATATTAAATATTAGGTTAGGATAAGATACAGAAATTAAAAAAAATACTCAAACCATATATTGAATATCCTGCTGTAGAGTTAGTAGCTTCTATATGTTTTCCTTGAAGGTCTTTCTTGTCCAATTCCAAACACTCTTGCTTGGGATCCAATTCTGATCCAATTACCAAAATATCACAAAAATCCAGATTGTGATCCATTTTTTCTAACAGAACTGGTTTATGGGCTGTAAATAATAATAAAAATGTCAAATAACATATTAAAAATAAAATGTTGCTTTTCAAAATTTAATTTATTTACAGGGCTTGCAGGGCACTTTACTCAGCCGACCCTGGTAGTGTACAATTCCCAAACACCAGCTGCCTGCAATTAGTGCAGGTTCGAGTCCCACCAGGCTCAAGGTTGACTCAGCCTTCCATCCTTCCAAGGTAGGTAAAATGAGGACCCAGATTGTTGGGGGCAATAAGCTGACTTTGTAATAATGCTGCTTGGGGGGGCGGGCGAAAGCCCTAACAAGCAGGCATATACATAGAATGAAGGCTACTGCTAAGCTTGTAAGCCGCCCTGAGTCTTCGGAGAAGGGCGGGATATAAATGGAATTAAAATTAAAAAAAATCAAAAAAAAAAATCTACATGAAGCCGCTGGGTGAGATCATTTGTGGTTTCGGGGTGGGGTGTCATCAGTACGCTGATGACACCCAACTTTTTCTTTCTACCCCGAACCAACCCAGTGATGCCCTTGCCGTGATATCCTGTTGCCTGGAGGTGGTCCAGGTCTGGATGGGGAGAAACAGGCTTCGTCTCAATCCTGCCAAGACTGAGTGGCTGTGCATATCGGCATCTCGGGTTAACCAGACCATTCCACCTTTAACGATGGGGGGGTGAGGTGTTACCCCCCCATTGATAGGGCTCACAACTTGGGCGTCCTCCTTGACTCCCGGCTCAATTTTGAAGACCATATAGGAGCTGTGACCAGGGGGGCTTTTGCCCAGGTTTGCCTGGTGCACCAGTTGCGACCCTATCTGGACCAAGAAGCCCTACGCACAGTCACTCATGCGCTCGTGACCTCCCGTTTAGACTACTGCAACACTCTCTACATGGGGCTGCCCTTGAGGACCACTCGGAGGCTTCAGCTGGTGCAGAATGCGGCCGCGCAAGTTGTGATGGGGGTTTCCCGATACTCCCATGTAACACCTCTACTCCGCGAGCTGCATTGGCTCCCGGTTGCCCTCCAGGTGAGATTCAAGGTGCTATAAAGACCTAAATGGCTTGGGTCCGGGATATCTGAGGGAACACCTGCTGCCAGCATCAAGTTCCCTTCGTCCAGTGTGCTCCCACAGGGAGGGTCTTTTCAGGGTGCCGCCGGTAAAAGATTGCCGGCGGATAACACCCAGGGGGAGGGCCTTCTCAGTGGGTGCGCCTGCCCTCTGGAACCAGCTGCCCGTGGAGATTAGGACTTCCCCCGACCTCCGTTCATTTCGCCGGGACCTGAAGACCTGGCTCTTTGAGCTCTCTGGCCCAGGCTGAGAATTTTAATTTAATTTTAATTGGGGTTTTTATTTTTTCAGGGATTGATGTAATTTTTTAAAATGCTTTTAACTTTTGTATTCCTTGTTTTAATTACCCTGTAAACCGCCCTGAGTCCTTCGGGAAAGGGCGGTATATAAATCAAATAAAATATATAAATAAATAAATAAATTAGCTTATTCTATTTGCCAAATTCCAGGTAGCAACAGAAATCTTCATAAATGAATAAATTTAGGAATATAATTTAGTACCATATTTATATTTCTCACTATTATTATACCAAGAAGATTAGTATCACTCGTAAGTTGCCCAAAAACAATGGCATCACTAAGAACGTTTTATATTTTCTGGTCAACTTTGCATGTAATAAAAAAAAACATGTTAATTTTATCCCTAATGGAAGAAGAAGGAAGGAAGAAGGAGATGATGAAGATGAAGATGGAGGAGGCATTGCTGTGGCAACATATGTATTTCTAGAATTATTAAATTCACAGTTTTATTCATAGATTATTGAAAAGCCTTTTCCAAATAGATAGATAACTTTTATTATCATTTTTTACTGTGGGCACAATGGCACACATTAAAAATGAAATTTAGTTGCTTGCTCTCAAAGTGTACACATACATTACACACATTTAAATATACTATATACAACATATGTATAGACCTACACCCTTACATACAAGTAACATATAAATATTAATCAGTCCAGCTTGAATACATAATGGAAGGAGGAAGCTTTAGAGTTCACAAGGTTAATACTGTTTGGAACAAAACTGTGAATGAATCTGGATGTTCTGCTTCAGATACCATGAAGCTTCATCCCAGAAGGTAACAAAGAAAACAGGTTGTGAAGAGGATGTGTAGTGTCCCAGACAATCTTGCGCACCCTGTTCAAACAACGCTTATATGCTATGTCCTCGATGGAAGGGAGGGAACTGCCAATAATCTTTTCAGCCATCCTCGTCGCTCTCTGTACTGACTTCCTGTCGGAAGCAGTGATGCTATCGATCGTCCCTCTGTAGAAAATGGTAAGGATAGGGGAAGGAAGATGTGCTTTTCTTATGTGACACAGAAAATGCAGGCGCTGCTGTGCCCGCTTCACCAGTGTCTCGCTGTTTAATGACCAAGCCAGCCTGCTTGTTAACTGCATACCCAGGAATTTGATGCTGGAAACCCTCTCCACAGGTGAATCATTAATGCACAGAGGAGTGTGGCTGTGCCTGCCTTTTCTGAAATCAACAATGATCTCTTTGGTTTTTCCAATGTTTAAAACTAGGCTGTTTCCTTACACCAGTTCACCAAACCTTCAACCACTGACATCTTGAATAAGGCCTACTACTGTTGTATCATGCACAAACTTCACAATATGGTTGGTGGCAAACCATATATAAATCATATATAAACAAATAGTTTATATACTTGGGCCTATTTAAAAGTTTACTTGGGCCTATTTAAAATGAACTGAATGCTATGCCTGCATGTCCACTGTAAATCTGTTATGCTATGTTAATAACATAATACAGAGAACTCAGCACTATTATTAAATGACATGTTTATTTGTAATACAGAGCAGAAGGCTGTGGACAAGTGGGTACAAGTATTGGTATCATGAATTATTCCTACTAGGCAACTAAGAACAAAAAGTTTAGAAAAACAAAACTGTACGTTATTAAAGATTTCCTATTCCTCAAGGTTTTAAAACAATAATGTTGGAAATAATCCAATAATCCAAAGATTTTCCAACACTAATTCACCAATTGGTCATAAAATGTATTTATGCAAAAATAACTTTTTGTACATCATTCTAAATCAAAATGCAATTTTGTTGAGCATGGCTGAAATGTGTGAATCCAACTAAAATGTCTTTTGTGTGCCATTAATTAAATAAATTATCCTTTACGATGAATGCCAAGGCTATCCATTTCTGTCACTTCGGACAGATGACATCTCTCTCTCTCTGTTAATATGCAATAGATCGAGGTTAAATTAATCACTATATTTATTTGCCCATCCTCTTGTTGTATACAAAGAAAATATTTAGGTTTTATCACTTCTCCACCAATAATAATTAGGCCATAATGTTTACAATAAATAAAACTATTGGGGGTATAGGACTCGCACTATTGCTTCTAGATCTAATACACTCTGAGAAATCACTTCACTTAAACCTTCTTTCATTAGTCTGTTGTACCAAAGAGCTTACTGTTTTGTTTTCTATCTGTCCTGAGCCACCTATTTAATTAAAACAAATTAACATAACTGGAAGAAATCCAGCTGTTCAGCAGACATAACTAGGCAATATAGAGTTAACTAGTTAATCTAAAATTTCTATTTGGCACCTAACAGATAACTACTTAGTTTTACTTTGCTCTATCACATGCTATATGAAGAGCTCGTCTTGAAAGTGATTCAGAGACTGCTATGCTTAGTTAGCTGATTATGGTGTTCTTATGGTGCATATATAACAACTTTATTATTGGTAATAATAAATAGTGCAGGATAAGTTCATTTAAGAAACTGCTAACTTCCTTATAGACTTTTCCAATTTTTAAAGTTTGATATTTAATTAGTTGTTTCAATATTTACATTTTTACTGCCCATTTTTTAATATTTATCATAACCATAAAATGAAAATCAATATGTAAATATTATAAATAAATTAAACAACCAAGGTTTATCTGCTCAAGTTGTTATTACCCACGATATGAAGGTACAGGAAACTTTAACCATGGCATTTTAATTGTAGTATTTATAAATGTTGCACAAGACAACATTGTCAAAGTTATCTCTCTGACCCTTCAGAGTTTACAAAGGACAAAGCAAAAAGGAATAGCTGATCTTTTTTAAAAAGTTGTTTTTTCTCTCCCTAAATCAGTGCTTACCTGATGTACATTTTGTTGGCTGGAGTATACCAAGCAGGGGAAGGTTAAAATAAAATAAGTTACTGTTTCTCCAATGTATTATGCACTTTACTGAAGGACAATAATATTTAAGAGGCATAGAACATATTACCTTGCCTGAAACAATCTTCTTTCAAGGTTACAACCATCTTAGCACAGCCTGTTACTATGTTATTCATTTATATTTGGTATTAAGTTCTACTTAAGTCATGGAAATAATAAACTTTTTAAAAAAGTAATCAACAAACCTCTAGTCCCAGTTTCCTTCAGGTCAGAGGGATGTTCCATTTTAGAAAGCGTGCTGACAATTCTTATATCCTGTAAAAGAATGACCCCTCTTTCATGTTCAAATTGTGTGGCAGGCCTTGCAAAGTGATCCATTCCAGTTATTGTAATCTTGGGCTCCTTGGCTTGTAATACCATTACATAGGCATCTATATCTGGAATGCTAATGCAGGTATCTTCACCAAAACATCTGAAAAATATACCATTTAACTTCATGGAAGATTAAGATTCATTCTTTTTTCTTAAGAAACACACAGTTGAAAGAGAACATTTATCCACACTTAGTTTTTAATGCCTACTCATTGACCAACTACGGAATTACTCAGTCCCATGTGAGCATATTTCTCAAATTATTTATGAACAGTGCAGCATGCTATTGACAGGTATGATTTTTACAAAGGTCACTGTACCCATCCAACTTAGACTCATAAATAACATAACAGTCAATGATTAAATATGATTATTTATTTTTAATTACATATCCAAGCTGATACTTAACAGGCTTGATAAAGCTATCTTGTTAAATGTGCATTGAGAACCTAATTGCCCATTTTATACTGAATGCACGAGAAGGCCATTTTCTACACATTCGAGAACTTCATCTGAAGTTCATGGGAATGAAGAAATAGTAGAAATCATGGTAATTGTAACAATTAAGCTGCTGGCAAATTTATTAAAAGATTAATGTTGCTGATAAAACTCTTTCACTTGTCCAAGCATTAAAAAGTTCTCAACATAAATTGTTTCTATTATCAAGCTTAGTGAATTTAACTTACTGGACTTTGGATGACACTTTAAGGCGACGAATACCTGAAGTTGGAAACTGTCTTGAGTTGATATAGGAGACTTTTTGGAGAGCTTGATTTATATTCTCAATGTCATCTCCTTCTATAACAAGAACTGACTGGGAAGGATTGAAGTGATACTGCAGAGGTGGTGAAAGGATATAATTAGTTTTTTAAGGAAATAATATGGAGCAACTCATTGTAACACCTAAAATAAGAAGATTCTGAAGCCTGTTTCTTAGGTAAGATCATATCTTTAAAAAGTAAAGAAAATATATCATTTTATTAGCTAATACTTATTTCATCCATAAAAACCTCTAAAGAATAAGCATTCACAATCAGTCCCTACCACAAAGTTAGTAATTATTGTGGCTATAGTTAACTTCAATTAAAAGCCAAAACAAATACTTTGAATCAAAATAAGTTTCTCTACAATTCAGATTTAATCAGGACAATCTGCCATTTCTATACATTTGTGTATACTTAGAAACAATTGTTAACACAAATGTTCTTGAAAGCTAGATACAAACATTTTTTTATTGTTCTATTTAAGTCTCAACCCAATTGCAGTTTCATCAAGGCATGTCACTGTCAGGCCAACTCAAAAACACTGCATGAGACTTGCCCCTGACACCTTGTTTCATTATTGCCACCTGCTGTCCAACTGGGCTCTGAAAATGGCTCAAAAAGTGAAAATAAATGAAGAAACTTGCACCATGCCAGCTTCTAGATCAGAGACTAAAAATGTTTTGAAGCTGAAACATTAAACCTTTGGATTCTTTTTCCCAATACACAGTTCGATCACAGAGACAACTGCTTGTCAATACCAGATAGCTGCTGGAGGCAAAATGGAAAACAAGTAATTTTGAAATCTCTAGCAGATTTCAAATAAACATCAGCGTCAAGCAGGACAAAGAGGGTAGGGCAAGTGGTGAACATGGATTAGATGTTGGGATGCAAGTAGTAAGGGTGGATGTTGAAGTGTAACATACCCAAGCATGATTATTTCTTTTAAACATGTTCAGGTTGCTTACAAAAATCTCTCCAGCAGCTATGGTTCATTGAAGAACTGCATGAGCTTCAGGATGCCAAAAATATTACTAATACATAACAAACACACCATCTTCACTCTTTTGCTACAGTGATATAATTTCATCAAGCAAGAAGAATCTTTCTGAAGAATGATTTCTGGGTTCGACTGGTAGCTGTACAAGATTTAGGGCAATTTCCTTCAGCAACTCTTGATGGCAAAAACAATGTTTGGTGTAATCTTCAACTAAATCTGGTTCAGAAGGATCAATTCCAAACTGTTTTGAAAATGATACCTCTGGTTGCCAACTCATTCTGAGAATAATGTATTCTCAATTGATCAATATGACATTGCCATACCAGACCATCTGAACATTGAACTTGTATGCTACTAGTGCTTTGATCTCAGTGTCAGTTGAGGAATCCAACTGGTTCCTGCTCCACAGATAGTTTCCAAAGAACTTTTCATTTAACAAACAGTAAATGAATATAGAATAGGAATAAAGCAGTTTTCCAGTTCTTGCTTACTTTGTAAATATTGCAAAGGATGAAAAATCAAGGCTAGTTTATATTCATTGCCCCATATATAATTCCCCAGAACTGATTCATGTTTTGAGCAAGGAGTAGTATGTTATACAGGAAGGAAGCTGACCCAGTATCTTCCAACAATTTGCTTCAGTTAATCCAAGCTTATCTGTACCATTTCCTCAGCCTAGCTATTTGGTTAAAGATTATTTCAGTGGGCTAAGGGAACTGTGAAAGCTTGAAAAAGCTTGTTAATAATATACTTAAACCTCTTTGATAAACACACATATGTTATCTAAGATGTTAATATCAAGCAATCTATGGTTTCCAAACCAGTGAAGCAATGTTATTATTGTTGCACACTGCTTTGAATAAGAATATACCATCATTAGTTCTTTTTCTGAAATAGTCTCACAAAATCAATAGAAAGTTGTCCCGAAGTTTTTTGATCACTTCCAAGGGGAATACCATTTTTTCACTGCCCAGATCAGTCCCTAGCCAATAAATATAATTTCTTGCCAAAACATCCTAATGTTTCAGTATATACAACAGTTTGATGACCTCTTACAGTAACACAATTTCCCTGCTAGAAAAAAACTTTATGGTGAGATTTCTCTAGTTGATGGTTTTGAATGGTTTAAACCCGTGAACTGACCAACCTTTATACAGCCAATTTAACACATGAGTTACTTTGGGGTCTCAAGCAGGCAATCTTGTAATTTGATCAGCCTGAAATAGTGGGTGTGGGAGGACCTTCAGCATTAAGACTGCAGTGTGGCAGTTTAAAATCTGACATTTTATGTGCCATGTGAGTCAGAATAATCACCTCTGGCTATTGTTATTCCTGGCAACAGACAAGTGAGTAATCATTGGCATTAATCAAGAGACTGCAATACTGCATACAAATATTAAGAGTAATATAGGCTTTATATTAGAAAAGTTTCTCAAAGGAGATTTGAAATCAGTATAAATTTCAAAAGTATGGCCACAGAGAGAGCTGTGGAACTTTTTAACTCCTGGAATAAAGCTGGGGCCTCTTTTTCCATTTGAACATAGTTCCTTTCAGAAGAAGACAAAGCCTAGAATAATAACGAACTGGCACCTCTGTGTTGTTTGGCATTGTGACGAAACATAGTTCTAATATTGTAAGGAAAAACATACATAAGCAGCAGCTCCTTTTTTCATAATGAAGCAAATAAGTATTTTTTTTATTTCTAGAAAGCATACACATGCTGTTAAGATCAAGATCACATGAAGTGTTAATACCAATTTACAATGCCTTGGTAAGGCCACACTTGGAATTATGCATCCAGTTTTGGTCACCACGATGTAAAAAAGATGTTGAGACTCTAGAAAGAGTACAGAGAAGAGCAACAAAAATGATCAGGGGACTGGAAGCTAAAACATATAAGGAAGGGTTGCTGGAATTGGGTATGTCTAGTCTAATGTAGAGAAGGACGAGGGGGGACATGATAGCAGTGTTCCAATATCTCAGGGGCTGCCACATAGAAGAGGGAGTCAAGCTATTCTCCAAAGCACCTGAAGGCAGGACAAGAAGCAACAGATAGAAACTAACCAAAGAGAGAAGCAACCTAGAGCTAAGGAGAAATTTCCTGATAATTAGAACAATTAGCCAGTGGAACAACCTGCCTCCAGAAGCTGTGATTGCTCTAACACTGGAAGTTTTTTTTTTAATCCCATTTATATCCCGCCCTTCTCCGAAGACTCAGAGCGGCTTACAATCTAAGAAGCACAAATTAATGTGCTTAGCAATAGCCTTCATTCTATGTATATGCCTGCTTATTAGGGCTTTCCCCCCCCAAGTGGCATTTTACAAAGTCAGCTTATTGCCCCCAACAATCTGGGTCCTCATTTTACCTACCTCAGAAGGATGGAAGGCTGAGTCAACCTTGAGCCTGGTGGGATGCGAACCTGCACTAATTGCAGGTAGCTGGTGTTACTTAAGGAGGCATTATCCCACTGCTCCACCAAGGCTCTTTTAAAGAGACTGGACATCCACTTGTCTGAAATGGTATAGGATTTCCTGCCTGAGCAGGGGGTTGGACTAGATGACCTCCAAGATCCCTTCCAACATTATTGTTATTGTTATTATGTACACTGCCACTGAACCCCTTTTGCAGTAAACAAAAAAACACTGCAGCCAACATTTCTTCTTGTAGAAGGACTATATGATAAAAATTGAGGAGCAGTAATAAAGCTTGAGTTCCTGTTTTGCTTTTCTAATGGTACATGATGGATTAACAACCTAGAATTAAGGAGAAATTTCCTGACAGTTACAAAAATTAATCAGTGAAAAGATTTGCCTCCAGAAGTTGTGAGTGCTCCAACACTAGAAGTTTTTAAGAAGAGATTGGACAACCATTTGTCTGAAATGTTATAGGGTTTCCTGCCCAAGCAGGGGGTTGGACTAGAACAGGGGTCCCAAACCCTTGGTCCATGGACTAATACCAGGCCACAGCATGCCAGCAATTGGTCCGCACAAACAAGCAAAGCCCCATCCGTGGGATGCAGGCAGCACACAAAACCATGCCCCCTCTGGTCCATGGAAAAATCTCTCTCTACAGAACTGGCCCCTGGTGCCCAAAAGGTTGGGGACCTCTGGACTATAAGGTTCCTTCCAACCAGACATCTTTGACTGGATGAATATACAAAGCAAAAATATGGAAGCTATGGAATGCACTGTAATACTGAAAGTTCTGACTTCACATTCTCTTTTTAATTGAATTTACAGTTTGTCAAATTGCTACACAATTTCCTGAAGTCTACTAGCAAGTTATTTAACTTTTGATCTCATAATTAGGATTTAATCAAAGCACAGCATCACACCCAAGATTCCAAAAAGCAGAATCTCTGAAATGATGGAATATCCCAGACGGTACAGAAATTCTGGAACAGGGCAGATTCCAAACTGCAATTGTAGAGCAGATAGTTTCCTATGATGGCTAATGGCAGTTAGTCATCTGCTACAGTATAAGCAATAGCTAGTTGTACATTTTTAGTCTCTATTCATGCTTTCTCCAGTTTTTTATTGACTGCTTCCTAGCCCCATTCCAAGAGCAGCAAGCAGTACACTGCAAGCATTATTAATGTTGTATAAATGCCTTATTTACAGTGTATTCATAATCTGTACAAAGTCTATTTTTATATTAGATTTAATACTGGCCTGGAGCATTTATGGGGATGAGAATGAAATCAAAGACCTACCCCTTTTATCCATGTATTAATGTCATGCATTTACCAAGGAGTGTGCTTTTGATCAGGCAGCTGTAACTATCATGTTGGCTTTTTGTAATAGAATGTTTGAATGAACCTGGGGGATGAAGGGAACAGATACAGCAGTGGGATTCAAATATGCGAACAACCGGTTCTCTGTGTGGATAATGTTTCTAGAAGACCGTTCTGGGCCTGGGCAAGAAAAAATTAGCTACCGGTTCTGTCGAACTGGTGTGAACTGGCTGAATTCCATCACTAAAGAGATGTTACCCAGGAAACAATCAGACAAGAGATGGAGCTCAATGCCCAGAGAAAAAAGCTTACGATGGAGCCACCCTGAGTAATCAGGAGGTTAAAATTGGAGGTGGCAAGTTTGTATCGTCAGACTTGTAAGATTCTGTTAATGTAGAATTACAATAAAGTAGGATTAGCTCATCTAGTCCAGGGTTTTTCAACCTTTTAACCCATTGTACCAATATCCGAGTACCACCAGTCACCCAGCAATGTGTCAAAAACTTGACCAAATGAAAAAGGAAAAAAATGATAAAGTACAGGTAGTCCTCGACTTCAACAATTCGCTTAGTGACTATTCAAAATTATAACGGTACTGAAAAAAGTGACATGACCATTTTTCACACTTATGACTGTTGCAGCATCCCCAGGGTAATGTGATTTACATTCAGATGCTTGGCAACGGATTCATACTGATTACATTCACAGTGTTCCAGGGTCATGTGATCACCTTTTGCAACTTTTTGACAAGCGAAGTCAATGGCGGGGGAGGCGTGGCCAGCTCATCACTCAGGTTGCGGGGTGCCTGTGGGGGGGAATCCGTGGGTTTTGGTGAGGGGTGGGACTGGGGTGGGTGCCTTCCTTCCCTCCCTCTCTCCCATTGTCCCTTCCTTCCTTCCTTCTTTCCTTCCTTCTTTCCTTTCTTCCTTTCTTCCTTCCCTTTCACTTTGTCCCTTCCTCCTTTCTTTCCTTCCTTCCTTCCTTCCTTCCTTCCTTCCTTCCTTCCTTCCTTCCTTCCTTCCTTCCTTCCTTCCTTCCTTCCCTCTTTGTCCCTTCCTTCCCTCCCTCCCTCCCATTGTCCTGCGCTACGCCGTCTAGACCTCCTGCCTGGTTTTGGCAGGCAGCGGAGCATTCTCACCACACAAGTGCCTGGGTGAAGTGAACTGGTGACATCATGGCCCTGCCTATGCGCGTGCAGAGGCAGAGGAAGCACTTGAAGATGGCCACCTCCAAGGTCCCTTCCAGCTCTGTTCTGATTGTATTGCATGAAAATGAAAGAGACTTTGCATTTCTTTAGGCCCAACAAGCAGAACCTCACTCGACAGGTAGCTAAGGTCACTGAACCTCACATCCACCAGGATTTAATGTGCTGCAGGAGCAATGAGCCCACCTCACAGGATCAATACTCAAATCTACGCCCTGTCAGAATAATTGATGCTGCAACAGCCCTGTAAACGCATGAAAGCCGATTCAGCTATTTTTTCTCCCATATAAATCACAAAGGTGTGAAACAATATCGAGGTTCTTCGGATTGGTGACTGACCGGACCAGATTACAGCCTCCTAACACCAGATCCTTTCCAAAACAACAGATCCCTTTAAGGCGAGGCAACCTCCACCGGGATCCTAATGCCAACAATTCCATGGGACGATTCCCACGTTGCTCAAAAAAGCAGCCATCACAACAGGTAGCTTAGGGCAAAGGAAGCCTCGAGACCTTACATTTAAGGCAGGTCTCTTCACAAAGAAGGAAACCCCAGATGCAGGGCAAGCCAGGGAAAAAGTGTGTGTGTGTGTGTGTGTGTGTGTGTGTGTGAATCCCTGGCAAGATTTCCTGCTTGCAGGGTCAGGTTGCTGCCCCTGCCCAGATGCCCTCGCCACCCCACAGCGTTTTTTTTACTAACCTGCTTTCAGCTGCATTCTGTTTCTCCATTTCCTTCTCAGCCTTCACCACATGTTTGTGGGACTATCGGTAAAAAAGAAAAAACGTTCCATGAGAGTTTCTAACTTCTTGCAAGATCTTGCAAGAAGTTAGAAACTCTCATGGAACTTTTTTTTTTGTCCCACAAACGCATGGCGAAGACTGAGAAGCAAATGGAGAAACGAAATGCAGCTGAAAGCAGGTTAGTAAAAAAAATGCTTGGGGGAGGCGAGGGCATCTGGGTGGGGGCGGCAACCTTACCCTGTGTAGCTTCAGCAGGTGTTCACCACCATGGACCCAGGCAATGCGTTGCGCAGCTCCAACTGAATCTCCACCTGAAGACTGCGTGAGGCTGCCTGCTATCCTAAGGCCGCCGCCAATCAACTGGAGCTGCGTGCTTTGATCCTGGGTTCTCAGTAGGACCCAGGCAATGTGCAGTTCCAGCTGACTTTACCACAGGCCTTCACCTCATCCACTTTTACACTTTTTTTTACAGTGCTGTTCAACCCGTCCTACACATACCACCTGCCAGGTGCCAACTTACCACTAGTGGTACGCATACCACCGGTTTAAAAGCCCTAATCTAGTTGGGTTTCCTGACTGTTTTACTTGGAAGAGCTGACAACATTTTTTATGTTTTTTTAGTAGACACAATTATTATTCAAAATTTCATTGCATTCTCTTTGTTATTTATATCATACAGCCTTTCATTAATTAGGTGTTATGCGACCTAATGGGTGAGTACATTGATATGAATTGAAAAATGCTTAAATGCACAGGAGTTATTTACAAAATGTCACAAACTGAATTTAAAGTCAGAAAAAAATTATAATGTAATACAATGCAAATACATTTTGGTAGAACTTATTTTTAACCTTTTCAGAATTTGAGAGTGTTGATTTGCTGTAACTAACACATTGAAGGGGTTTCTAGAACCTTTAATGACAAACAAAATGAATATTTGGTTTAATTACAAGTTCTGTTTTCAATATAAGTATTCTAATTTGTTTTTTTTTTAAAATAAAAATTATGAAAAGTATAGCACTCAGTGATTCTGATAGATTGAATGCATCTGTAAAATGTTTGTCCCACTATTTTTTCAATACTTATCTACTGTGGCTTACTCCCATTGGTGGGGGTGTCATATGGTTTGTAAGCATAATGTGTTGCAGTTTTTGAAATCTGCATTAGCGGCTTGACTTTTTTAAAAGTTCTGATGAATTGTTCTTAGAATAAAAAATAAAAAAAATAATTTGTGTTGTTTAGTGCTCAAGTCCTCAAACTTGCAATCTGTGCTAGAACCTTTTTTGATCATGCTGATATGTTATGGCCTCTGCAAACAATAACAAAAATGGATCTATCTGCTGCAGATGGTTCTAGTTATGAAATTTTTATGTCATACTTTCACAACTTGCCAAGGTTTTGAGGGTTTGTGTGTTGCATCTCATGGGAAACGCACTTGCTTCTACACAGAATCATTTCACTGACAGAATGAAATGGAAATCCTGAATGGTTGTGAAACACTTACACCATCTGATTTCTATAGGTCTACACTAGAAAGAACACAGTTGGTGTCCCAATGTTCCACTTCTACTTTGTCTTTGTGTGACTTTATGGCAAATTAGATTGCTTCTTGGAGTGCTTTTGTGTTCTATCTTGTGCTCTACACTTCATAAATCAGTTTTATATATTAGTAAAGATTATATCAGTTCACATCTTACCTTTATTCCTTGGCCAAGACTCTCCAGGGAATTAATATCCAGACCTTCCTTGCAAGCCTGTAAGCAGGAAATCACTTTCTGACTTTTAATTTTGCCTGGTCGTATGGTAAGACTGGCAAGACTGCCATGGAAATACTGAGCAAATCTGGGCTTTGTGACTTCTCCTCCTATTGAAAACGAACCACAAATTGTCATGTCATTCATACATGCAAATTTATTTAGGAATATCAGTATTTTCAGCTCTGTCATATACTGTATGTTTTAAACAATTTATGTTAACTGGGCTGCTATTCTTATCAACAAAGATGTAAGAAGAAAATGGCTTACACACTAATATTTTGGAGTCAAATAATTCTAATTATACTGTAGTTCTCTCATCATTTATTGCACATATTTTAGGTGTGAAAATATATCCTAGCCTGAAACATAGCATTTAAAAAAATCATTTTTGTAACATATGATGGAAAAACTGTTCAGTGTAGAAACAGAATAAATCCAACATCTCATTATGTTAAATATATACAGAGATTCATGTTCAATATAGTACAACAAAAAGCTGAAAATAGCATGCCAGATTTAAAAATAACACATCAGCCAAATCTAAACCAGGAATAGTAATCTAGATATGCTAAATTAACAAAATGTCCACCTATCAAATTTGCTTAGCTACAACCCCAATTTACATAATACTTCTATGCTTCTCTTTAATGTTCTTGAAATATAGATAAGGAAAAAATAAATAACCAGTTTCAGTAATATTGGTGTGAAAAAGTATACATTTACAGTGATTTGGGAACAGATTGGAAAGGTTTCTATGAATGTGCATGATTTCCACTCTCTTTTAACCTTCTGAGCAAGTGAATTCTTCAAGAGATTTTCAAAGGATCAAGATAATGACCAAAGACCAATGAGCGGAGCAGTGGTGGTGCAGTGGTTAAAATGCAATATTGCAGGCTGACTTTGCATACTGCCAGGAGTTTGATCCTGACCTGCTCAAGGTTGACTCAGCCTTCCATCCTTCCAAGATCAGTAAAATGAGAACCCAGATTAGTAGAGGCAATATGCTGGCATTGTAAACTGTTTAGAGAGTACTGTAAGGCACTATGAAGCAATATATAAGTCTAAATGCTAAGCGCTATTGCTAAGCGTATGAGGGAGGAAACATATAGAGGATATTTATGAAAGATAATAGTGGCAAAAAGTATTAATCTAAAATATGTTAAAATCAGTCACTTAGTACTAATTCCATGAGCTATAATTACATCTATGTTACAGTTCTGCTCTGTACTGAAATATTCCAGCAAAATAATTTCTGAAATTCATCAGAAGTTGCCACAGATTATATACTGGATTTTGTGGATTTTTAAACATTAAAATACTGTGACATATATTATGTATATATAAATATTAACAGTGAAATAGTTTTGCTTTGGAGAAAGAGGTCAAGTTCCAAAGAAATAGAATTCAGAATATCATGGCATCAGTTATTATAATTGACAACTTGATGATATGATCCTATTATTGTATTCACAAGTAGGATTATGCAGGCTATTAAGAAGGTTTCGCTCCTATTGCCAGGACAACTCCCTAACCACCAGTAAATCTAAATAAAAAATCATGGTGTTTGGAAAACATCATGAGAGACATAGATGGAAATTAGATGGTGAACCAATTGAACAGGTTAACACCTTTGTATACTTAGACATAACGTTTTCCAAGTCTGGATCTTGGGCTTGCCATCATCAATGGAGCACACTCAGAGCAAAGCCTCGTTTGAATCTGCTGCTTAAATTAAAGAATCATAGCTATCCAGGGTCCCAGGTCCCATTAATCAGAGTATATAAAGCTAAGGTTACTCCTCTGCTCTTGTATGGAGCAGACGTTTGGGTTATATATTCAATTACAACACTATAACAAATGGAGTCCCAGCACCTGAGATCTATTTTGGGCATAGATCTAAGAGCATCTGCTGCAGCAGTTAGAGCTAAACTGTGAATCTACACAATTCATGCTCTATCCAAAATTAGAACACATAATTACTAGCATAAAATTAATGAAATGGAGAGTGATAAACTCCCTAAGTTATGCCTACTAGAGCAGATAAAATTACAACCTCAAACTTCCTGGTTTGCTAAATTGACAAATTTTGTAAGAAGATAGATTGTAGGGGTGATAGTGAAATATAATTTTATCATATTTTATCTGTCTACATGTCATATTGCTGTATTTGATACTAATTTCATTTTTAAATGTATTTTATCTCAATTTCATTTTAAATTGTATTTTATTTCTATTTTATTTTAAATGGTATTTTAACCAATTCCATTTTAAATTGTTTTACTGCATTTTAGTATAACATGTGTTTGGAACTCTGCACTTTTATATGGTCCTTGAGCTAATCAATAAAGTAATTAATAGCATTTTCAAACATAATAGGAAAAAGCTGTATTAAAAGGTAATTGCATGGTATTGATCAACAGCAGTTTCTTCTAAATTCTGTTCTAAATACAACTAATGCAATGTAGTGGATGTGGATTGGCTGGGATTCAGATATCTAATTCAGATTGCCTTGGCCAAGTCTTTATTTGTTATGTCACAGGTTGAATAAATAACTTAATGTACTAAATGAGTAGCTGATAAAATTGTTGCTTGAGAAGGAGAAATTTGGAGAAGACTATTATAACATTTGACATCTTCCTAAAAAACTCTTGTATGATTTTTTTATTTTTTTTATTTTAATCCCATTTATATCCCGCCCTTCTCCGAAGACTCAGGGCGGCTTACAATCTAAGCACAAATCAAATGTACTTAGCAATATGTGTGACAATGATGTGTGATAACTCTTTAGTTTGTGGTACATTTTTCAGTGCAGTAGAAAACAAGCACAATTTTTAAATATCTTTAATTAATGTGTCTGTTTCATACAAAATATAATTTGGGCACCACTTGTATTTCATCTGAATAGCAAAAGAAATGGCTATGTTCAAATGCAAAAAAAAATTGGTTAGAGATAACTGACTTCTATTCTCCATTCAATCTTATTTATAGAGAGAGAAGATAGGCAGACAGACAGACATCCAGATATCTGAATGACAGAATAGCAGGTGGCAGTAATAATGTCTTCTCTTATAATATGGAACACTTTCAAAAATAAGCTGAAATTGTATGAAACTCATGTTTTCAAGCCAATAGATGAAATATCTGAAAATATGTAATTTTATGCCTAAAATTGATTTTATATGTGTATAGTAATCAATAGCACCTGAACTTGCTTAATTATGGTCTACTATATTTGGCTTTCTCTTATGTTTAGGATAGATTTACTTTTTATTACCTAAATAAAAAGCCAGTTTGGTCTAGAGCAGGGGTGTCAAACTGCCAGCCTGCAGGCCGGTTTCATTATACCGAAGCTGCATCCACCCCATTGCCAGCAATACAAAAAGAGTCGTGATACATCGTGACACGTCATGTGACGTGGCAAGTTTGACACCCATGGTCTAGAGCAGGGGTGTCAAACTGCCGGCCCATGGGCCAGATGCGTCATGAGGAAACCGTGCATAACCCATTGCTGGCAATGGGAAAAAAAGCTCTGATACATCACATGATGTCACGTGACATCACAAGTTTGACATGTCTGGTCTAGAGGTTAAGGAACCAGGCTAGAAACAGGAAGAGTGTGAGTTCTATTTCCATCTTAGACATGAAAGCCAATTGGGTGACTTTGGGCCAATTACTCTGTCTCAGCCAACTCACCTTATAGGGTTGTTGTGGGGAAAATAGGAGGAAGAAGAAGTTTTAGGAAAGAAGAAGCATTAGGAGGAAGAAGGAGCATTGCTGCCTTGAGTTATTTATAAAAATAATAAAGGCAGAATGGATAGGTGGATGAATGAATGAGTGAGTGCCAGTTTGTTGTTGTGGTTAAAAAGCAGGCTAGAAATTGGGAGACCATGAATTCTAGTCTTGTCTCAGGCATATATCCAGGTAGGTAAGGCATAGGAAGGAGGCAATGGTAAAACATTTCCAACCTTTTTCCGAGAAAGCTGCAAGACTTATTCTGGTAGTTACAGGAGTCAACAAGGATTCAAAGGCAAAACAAAAGCAAAGCCACTCACATTTAAGTGAGGTTCTTTATCTTCAAAATTCCTTTTAGTTAAACTTTTTGTTTTGTTCTTACCTCTAGGCAATTATTTTAATTCTTTTATGCTAATCTTTACACCTATAATTATATTTGCTTTGTGTTGATTAATGGCAGCAATTCATCTGATTTGAGTTTGGAAGGCAGTTTTATTTAATACAATAAAAATGTTTTGTTTTTTTATTTTTATACTACTATTGATTATCTTTTTCCTCTGAAACATACAAATTTTTCCTCCAGAAATGGCAAACCATGAAACTGCTTTCTCTGTTTATCCATTTTATTTCTATTGCTATTGTATTTTTTGATGTTCTAAAAAATGGCAATCAATGGACCCAAAAGTATATTTCAGGGAACAACCAACCAAGAAGAAAAGAATGAAGACAGGACTTCAAGTAAGGGATTAAGTTTTTAATGTGATCTGTCAGGGCATGCAGAAAAAAAGGAAGAAGGGAATAAAAATCTAATAACTAAAGAAACATTTCATGTTCAGTAAAATATTGTACATTATTCAGAATTCAACATTTTGGTTGTGGAATTCTTGAATTAAATATCAAGTTGAATATTATGCTTTGATTCAGTTTTCTGCCATTATTTTCTTATAGTTTGCCAAGTCCTCTTTATGTATAGGTGAAATCTCTTAGCAGAGAGTTCTATTCACTTAGGGTATGAACTGATAGTATGAAATAATCATAATAACCAGAGTTTAACAAAGAATACCATGTGAACTACACATAGTATTCCACCTATTCCACATGGTCAAGTGTCTTTGCATAGAATCAAATGCAATATGTAAAGAAAATCATTTGGTTTTGCATTCTAGCATTTTATTTTAATCTCTCTTCCCTTTGGGTTTGAATGTGTCTTTCTCAATCTCAGGTCTTCTACAAGAGGCCTGGGAACACAAAGTTTGTTAGTTGTTCCTAGCACTGTACTCTTGTGGACAAAAAGCTCTGATGTTCTTCTTGGAATCTGTTGGAGCCACTTTCCCAGCTTAGGAGTAATAGCCCCAAGTATTGTTGCCACCACTGGAACAATGTTGGCTTTTACTTTCTATATCATTTCAGGTTCCTTCTTCAGGTCCTGCTACTTCTCCAGTTTCTCATACTCGTTCTTCTCCTGATACTGCTGTCACTTGGCACCACTACATCTCTTACCACAGTTGTCTTCTGCTTCTTGTCTATCATCATGATATCTGGTTGATTGGTTAGTACTTGCCTGCCTGTCTGAATTTGGAAATCTCATAGGTTCTAAGCACTTCTATTGTCCATGATTTTCTGAAGAATCTCCCATCTGGACTTGAGAGGATCTATTGCATACATTGTACAGAGGTTCCTATACACAATGCCAGCTACTTGGTAGTATCATTCAATATGTTCCTGCCTGCATCTTATATCCTGCTACTATGTGTTGGACTGTCTCTGTTCTTTCTGTACCTTAGGTCCTGTCTAGAGTGGTAAACCCCTGCTTCTTTGGATCTTGTGCTTCAGTTCCTAATAGGATTTCTCAATGTCTGCCACTTCAACTATCTGTTAATGGTACATCTCATGCAGGGATTTGTCTTGCCATGGAAATTCCTCTGTTTGATTGTCTTCCCATGTCTGTTGCTATCTCAGGCATTCTCTTAGCAGCTCATCTTTGGATGCCAACTTACTGATGTCGTCTTCAATATTCTGGGCTTCATCCCAGACAGTAACTTTGACACTCAGTAGACCCCAGCTGTCCCCCCACTTTTTCTTCTTTTTTGCTGATGTACAATTTCTGGGTGTTGAACGGATATAGAAACCTCCACATATTGTGAGGAAATTCTGGCTCACTCCACTAGCAGTCTCTATGCCTTCCTTTGTTTAGCTAACAATACCATAAAGATATATGTTTTGGTGGCATGGATCTTATTATTCCCATTGAGTTGGCTTCTCAGGGCCTGTCTGTCCTAGGTAACTGGATAGAAACAACACCAGATGAGCTAAATCTATTTCACTGTAAGGCTATATTAACAGAATCTTGCAAGTCTGAAGTACAACTTCCTGCCCTCAGCTTTTCACTACTAGATCCATTAGGGTAGGTCCTTTTCTAGTTTCTTTCTTTGACTGTAAACTGACCACAGACTCATACCTCTCTTAGCTGGTAGGATGTAACTCCTTCCTCTTTTCCTCAAGTTTATCCATGCATTTCATTCCATTGTCTTATCCTTTGGTGGCAGTTGGTTTTTGCTGTCTTTCTTGTCTCCTCATTATGGTTCCTATCTTTCTGTGGGATACCAAGGTACTGTAGCTGGTCTGTATGCCTAGTATGTGGTCTGCTGGTAGTTCCATTGCATCAGTCTTAACTACTTTCCCTCTCTTCAAGCTACACTTTTTGAATCCATCTGGTGGTGGTACTATCTATTCCACATTGTTTTAATCTGACCAAAGTAGGCGGTGATCCAGCTATATCCACAGCATTTTGCTTGTCTAATAATTTAATCACTTTATTAAAGAAGTCAATAAGGTTTATCTGGCATGTTCTGTTTCTAACAAACCCATGCTGGCTTCTAGTGATTGTTATGTTCACTTTTAGGCACTCAAAAATCTGCTGCTTGATTGTCATTTCTAGGATTTTCCCAAGTATTGATGTGAACCTAACTGATCTATAGTTTCCTGGATCCATTTTTCTTCCCCTTTTGAAGGTTAGAATCACATCAACTCTCTTCCGGTTCCAGATAAGTCTTAGGAGCTAGGGCTAGGAATTCCAATTTTCAGTCAGATTTGAGATATAAATTCCCTCAACTCCCTTTTTGTGTGCAGTGGGTCAAGAGAGTTTTTATTACTTAAGAATCTTTCACAGCTCAGTCAAGATAACACTTTCCTACAATTCAGATGGAGGAGCATAGATTGATTCACAATGTTTCCACTTGTCCTCAGCCTCCTGAAGATGGCAGGAGTGAGGATAATTACATGAAAATTCAAAATTCTTTCCATCTATCCATACATTCTTCTTTACATATGCTTGACCAGAAGTGCAAAGCCAGAGGTGATATCATTTCAAAATAAATAACAGGTATGAGACTAACTAAGATGTTACAACTTATTAACTATAGCACATGATTGTCCAGCACTTAGTTTCTAATTAGCTGACTTTTTGAAACATGAGAGGAAAATGGAAAGAATGTAATACTATAGTCATTAACCAAATATAATCAACATCACCACCATCATCATATAATGAATAGGAATTAATAATGTTTTGATAGCTTTTTGTAATATAGTATTCTTCATGTGATTTGGGATTGCCAGAACTCATTAAATCACCCTCCCCAAAAAAGTGATTGAAAATTAACCTGGATAGAAATGGATGTTTCAATTCCAATACATATACAGAGTCAGGTTGTGGAAGGTGCTTTATTACATTAAGAACAATTATCTTTGCTTCCATAGTAAAATGTCATATGTACATAAATAAAATTCAACATAAAACAAGCTACATTAGAGCCACACACTTTAGGAACTACAGTACATGATTTCACAGTTCATATATATCTTCTTGAATTCAAACTGTTAAGTCACACTAAGCTAACACCAAACAAATCACAGTATATGAATTAAGTGAAAGAAAGCAATGAGAGAGGATCATCAAGCTATTTAATTAATGATGTAATAGTAGTAAAAGAAAAGTATGGAAAATGAATCAAAATAAAACATAACTAGTTAATTAATTATTTGGAATGGAATAGGGCAACAGTTTTTAGTCAGGTAATTGTTAACAATTTGCAAGACAGCACAGTGTATAATAAATGAAACATAATTTCTAATTCCAGGTTTCTATTTCTAAAGTAGAAAAGGTCTGGGATTTTATAGATTATTGGAAGAATAGAGCTGAAAGAGTAGACACACACACAAACACACACACAGAGTACTATTTTCTTGCTGCATTGAGATTATCTAAATTGTTCAATAAATGCTTGTTTTCTAAAAATAAAATTATATTACTTTTTTGCATGGGCAGGGTCTGCATTTCTACATCAAACTTTACAAAGGTCTAAATGCAGAGAGAACATTCCTCAGCTGGCGTCTAAACTATGATTTCATTAAATACAACCCTCTATTTAATAGAAATATCAATACAGTCAAATTTCAATTTAAGCATTCAAATTAATATAATTACCTTGCCAACAGGCACCAACAGTGAGTTGCATTGCTATGTGTGATGGATGAATAGGCCAGTCATTAGTTACAAGATATGGTTCATATGTTGTACCATCCATATACAAGGTAGCTACTGGGAACTCAACGTTGACAACATAGTAGTGCCATTCTTTATCACAAATCTAAAGAATAGAAGAAAAGGAAAGAAAATATTACCTAGCTTCATGAACAAAGTTTGGGAGATGATAAACCAAAACAAATGAATTTTGCTATACTTTAAACTGGAGAGGACTTTTATGGTCCTGTTACACTTTTATGTTTATAGCATACAATATTTATTTCAGAATTCCTTTTTGCATAAAAAGTGTAAATACATATACGATTTGATCAAATGCTGTGTGATTTAGCCACATATGCATGATTGTTCCCCCCCAAGTATATGCTGTTATAAAATATAGTGCAGCAACTGGAAGAAATAACTAAGTAGATTTGTTCCTAGGGATTTTATTAGTATTCACTTCCTATGCAGAATGAACACCAATAGGAAAGAAAGAAAGGCTCCATCTCTTTCTCCCCTTCTCAAATATCCATCCATAAATATTAGAACAGTTTTCTCAGAGGTAATAATATCTATATTAAAGGGCAGGTATAATTTCAATCTATAAGCTAGGGATAAGTAACAGTACAACCACCATTTCTCTAATACAACATGAAGGCTCACTATAATTTTCTTCACAATTTGGCAACAGCTGGTTACCTAAAGAATCTATTCAGATGGATTTGTTTAGTTATAATTCATGATATCTATTTGTTTAAAATGCTATAAAATTGCAAGCAGAGGGATAATTAAAAACATAGCTGTCATTATCTGTAAACTAATAGCTATAATCTATTAATTGTTACTGTAGCTATGACTCTATTCCATCAATTAGATTTCTTTAAATTCTTTTGCTGTCAGACTGTATTTAGAATACCGGGTCCAGGTCTGGGCACTGCATTTTAGGAAGGACTTTATCACACTTGACAATATCCAGAGGAAAACAACTAATATTGTAAGGACTTGGAAGGGAGAAATTATAAGGAGCTGGGTGTGTATAGAGACATAACTTTCTTCAAGCTGCCATGTAGAATGTGGGGTAGAATAACTTAAGAGTTGTTTCACGTCACAAGACAAGATAGAAGGATTTTAAAATGACTAACATGCAGATTTCAGGACACCAGGAAAAGTTCTTAACAGCAAGATCTGCTCAGAAACAGAACAGACCATCTCAGCTAGTGGTAGATTCTTCTTTACTAAATTATTTAAACAGATGCCAGATTTGTCAGGTATAATATAGTTGTGGTTTCCTGCACCAGGTAGGAAATTGGACTCAAGGATCTCTGAAGCCCTTTGCAAACTATATATTCCATGATTTTTTAAAAAAAATAGCAGCTCATTTCACAAGATCATACAGTTTTCATCAAAGATCAGTCACCTGAGATAAAACAACTTTATGCAAGATCTAGCTCAGGGGTTCTTTTTGTTTTTTACTTATATTGATGCAGATCCCTGTGCTATACACATATTGCTAGAGTGGTGTGTAGTTGATTCTCTCCATTGAAATGGTATCACAGAAGCATTTAAATGTGTAACCATATTAGGGTATTTTTATCACCATCACTCTATTCATTTGTTGACATCCTTTGTTCTAGATTTTAGGCATCCTGATTTAGTGTATAATAAACATGTAAAGGAAGACGATGAGTGAAGCCTGAAACATCTGCTATCCCTTGGTCACCTTATTTGTTCCCATCCACACATGGTCTGAGGCAGACACTAAGTCTATAGGGCACTTCAATTCCAGAAACTTGATTCAAAAACTCTTTTGAAGTAAATCATTACAGATAGTCCTGAGGTTAAGACAGCAATTAGGATTTGAATTTCTGTCACTAAGTGATACAATTGTAAAGAACGATGTCATGTTACCAGTTAGCATTCCTGTCTGCTGTCTTAACTGGATGCTTGGATCATTGACCAAAGATCTCATGTGACAATGATATGAGTAGAAGTGAGAATTTCAGGTCAGCAAGTGAGAGCTGTTGGAGAGAGCTATGGGCAGGGAAGTGCTATAGGCACATGTTATGGATCAAAGGCAGGTATGTGGGTCCTTACAACATGTGCTATGGAGTATGGGCAGGTGTGCAGAAGCCAATGGCAAGAACAATGGTGCATAGATGGTTGCTGAATGAGTTGTCATAACCCAAAAGCTATTTGTAAATTGAACTAGTGTTTACTGCTAAAGTATCAAGTTGGGACAGCAGTTTGGATCTCTCTGATCCAAATATTGAAAAGGGACTCTGACCACTGAATTAAAGAGTCTGCCCAAATTAAATCAGCCTGCATCAACATTATAATTCAAGGCATGGGGAAGAAGAAGTAAATATGAGCACTAGAATAATTTATGTTGAGGCAACACCAGTGGTAATGCCAAAACACTTATAAAAGCCTAAAATGGACTATTTGTAAGCTGTATCACATGTTTCAGAAGTTGTGCAATCATTTTAGAAAGTCTGCGTTGACACTAAGATTATTAGCACCAACATGTGAAGTATAAGCAAATAAAAATCACCCTTTTTTCTACAATACCAATATTTATACCCTCTTCATGCTACACTTCAATTTCCAAAATTATAGCATTAGTTTCAGACATCTGAATGTCATTAAGGAAATCACCTTGTATATTTATTATCTCAGAGACTTTTCATGAAGAATCCCAGGCAGATTGATAGTTTTATCCTACATGCAAGCAATTACTGCTTGGCTCTGGCAAATTAAGAAAGCTTTGAGTCATCACACTGATGATGTTACTTAGCTGGGCAATGAAACATCTGTAAGTAAATAACAAAGCTCAGAGAGCACTAAACAATACAGTTCAACCTTGAACTACATATATGTTCTTCTATTAAAATTCTGGATAGTTGAAAGGACTAAGACTGGAGCACAGAAACAATTATTATTCATGATAGTAGACACAGAAATATTTTCTCTTGCTCTCTCACTCACACATCAATGACATACAGAAAAAGAACCAAGTGCAATGGTTGATGTGTTGGGCTACAAACGGGAAAGTGTGGGTTTCAATTTTTTCTAAGGCATGGAAGCTGGCTGGGTGACTTTGAAGCAGTCAATTTTTTTCAGCCCAACCAAGTTAACCAGTGATTTCTGTGGGAAAATAAGAGGAGGGACCATTATAGACATTGTCATTAGTTGTACAAAATATATAAATCATACCTACGCATATATACATACTCAGATACACACACACACACACACACACACACACACCAACTGGCAGGTCTGTTTTAGAGCTCACAGAGAGTTTAATGCTGGTACGGAAAGAACTATCAGTGGGTGAGGTTAGCTAGATATGCCATCTGTTCTTATTTATTCTTTTACAATGATTGTATTCTATTTTCATTTTATTGGTATTATTGTACATTGTCCAGAGTCAGCTGGAGTCTGGACAGTAAACTGTATAAAATTAAATTAAACTGCTTCATGGGAACAGGGTTTTGGAAGGATGTAGTTAGGCTGCTGAATTATTGAAGAATGAAGGTTTGCTAATGGGATGATGATGTGTGAGATGGTATACATAGAACTAAAAGATGAGAACAGCAATGAAGAAGCATTGAGAATGAAAGAAAGGAATTTCTGATAGGAATCAAAGATTTGAGATGAGATCGGCAGTGAATCTGACTGTCAGTGAAGGAATAAAAGCTAGCATTTGGCAGGCCAATGGCACTAGTAGTGAAGGGAGTGAATAGGGAAAGGTGCCTCTATCACCTTCATTGCTATAGCTAATGCTACTTTTGTTGCTGCCTCTGTCACTGGACTGGGTGACTGTGGAAGGCCAGAACAAGTAGAAGTAGCACTGGTTATTGTCTGTTCACTCAAGGCCAACAGAGAGTTGTGCATATTAATGCTAAATTGTCATTGCTGGAATGCTGCTGATGCTATGGAAACTGGAGACAAGCAACTAGAATCAAGCTATTCGTCTCTAGCTCAACTGACATTCATTATCATAAGTTGGATCTATTTTTTTTATCTTGGAGCAATGGTGATGAAATATATTGTCATCTGCCCTTTGCCATGTTAGCTTACTTCCTAGATTACATTCGCTTTGTCAATATCCTAGACTTCTGCAAAGGTGACAGTGTGATTAAAATATTCTGCCCCAGTCACCTAATGGATCTTGTTGGTTTTCAGTGAGCACTTGAGATTTATTTCAGTGATCTGGCAAGCAATTTCTTCCTGTGCTTTGTGGAACCCAGGAGATTGAATGGCCTTGCTTTCTGTGCTGATTTCTGATGACACTAATCAATACAGGAAAGGACACTCCATTCATTATTCCCCTTTTTTCAAAATTTGTGCAGTTAATTTCATAGCTCAAAAAGTACATCAAAAGTGAGTAAATGTGAACAGTCTCAAAAATGTGAATTAAGTAATGTCTAGGCCAGGGGTCGGTAACCTAAAAAAGGAAAAGAGCCACCGGGAACCGGTTCCATCACAAATTAAAAAAACTGGGAGCCGCGTGCGCATGTCCATGCACGCGCATGTGCAAAAAACATTTTGCACATGCACAAAACGTTTTTTTGCGCATGCGCGGACGCACGCGGTTGCCAATTTTTTTAAAAAGTGAGATGGAACCAGTTCCCGGTTGCCCGACGGCGACGGCCCGTCTGCAAAGCTGCCGCTTTCGGCAGCTTTGCAGACGGGCCACGGAAGCTTCCTCAAAGAGCGGCACCACTGCCCGTTCGCCCGGAGGTACGCGCGCACCTCTCCAAAGGTTTGGGGAGGTGCGCGCGCACCTCCGGTCATTCGGAGAGGTGCGCGCGCACCTCTCGGAACGGGCCGCGGCGTCGCTCTTTGAGGAAGCTGCCGTGGCCCATCTGCAAAGGTGCCACTTTCGGCAGCTTTGCAGACGGGCCGCGGCAGCTTCCTCAAAGAGCAATGCCGCGGCCCGTTTGCGCGGAGGTACGCGCGCACCTCTCCAAAGGTTTGGGGAGGTGCGCGCGCACCTCTCCAAACAGGCGGTGCCACTCTCCATTTGGAGAGGTGCGCGCGCACCACTGCCCGTTCGAAGAGGTGCGCGCGCACCAGGCGGCTGGGAGCCGCAGGAGACGGCTCAAAGAGCCGCATGCGGCTCCGGAGCCGCGGGTTGCCGATCCGTGGTCTAGGCTATATGAATGTTCATGTAGTGTTTTTTAAAAGAAAAATCACAAATTGATAAAGAGACTTGATAGTAACTGACAGAATTCATCTACTGGAACAAGCATGCTGATCCTTTATTACTTATTGTATGTTTCCTAAAAGCTTAATGAGAATGCTCTGAGATGCTCTTATTTTTCACACATTTCCTTTCTTTTTTTACTGGAAAATTTGCTAGTCATGTGTCCTGAAAAACTCCTGGGATGCTGCTGTAGCCTTGTGAAGTTTCAACCTTCTGACAGGCAAGTTCAACACCAAGGATTTAAATAATTAGAGGTTACATGGGGAAAAATAAAGGTATAGATACAGAAAATACCATACAGTATCTAGGAAATGCAATGACTTGCTTTGTTGGTAGGAGAGGTTGACAGGGTGCTGAAAAGGGACAATTCTGCCTTTCTGTATCAATTCTGTATAAATCTGGAGTAATAAGTGTGCTAAGGAAGGAATGTTGAAAGCAAGTAACTGATACAGTGAGTATGAATGACAAAAGCATTTGCTAAAAGAAAATATTTGAATGTAGCTATGTAGTTCTATTGCTTGTCAAGCATTGGATATGCTTTTCAAAATATAAACTCTCAGGTAAAATGCAAAATGCACAGGAAAAACATTTTCTAAAGGGAACAAATAGATACCACAATTCTAAATGTAATCCAATCATTCCAAGAAGCCAAATTCAGAAAATGTGGTTGCTGAGGCTGGCAGAGAAGTGGAAGAAAAGGTCTGATGACAGATTTCATTCTCCCAAGCTCAAAGCCCTGTACTTGAGTGGGTGTACTAGTTTTACAGTCTCGGATAATGGAACCCATATGGAAGATGCATTCATTGAATTGAATTTCTGAAATATTTGGCCAACAAAATATGAAGTGAGAATTGAATTCCAGTTTTCCCATTTGTAGTAATTTTTCTTCAATAATTTTGTTAACTGTTTGTATGGTGAAAGGATTTGATGGTGACATCACCATTGCCTGGGGGATGCCCAGAGTTGGGGGCTTCTTTCATGTCCTCGTGAAGTTGCCCACTGAAGTGGTATCCATTATTCTACTCCCGGTCACCCACTTTTGAATTGCTGGGTTGGCAGAAGCTACAGCATGTAATAGGAGCTCACCCAAACCCACAGCAACAATGGGTCTCAAACATGAGCCTATTGATTGTCAGCCCAACATTCTAATCTTGTGAGCCACTACACTTTTATTTGCTTAACTGTATTTATTAAATTCTACATAGTTATACATCAAAAGTCTTTTATTGGGTAACATCCAATGTCATACAAGTGGATTTCTCCTTTTGGAAATTGGTTCTTCCTTGCTTTACAAGGCAGGCAACCTACTGAGACAGAGGCAGTACTGCCTGATCTTCCTATAAAATAATCTCTAAAATTTGGGAGCTCCAGGACAAGGAAAAAAAGAGACAGTAATTCTGCTTATGCAACTTACTTCCTCACCTGCCTTTTTTTTCTTCCTGAAATATATGACATTAGTGGCAAGACAATAGGATAAAATAATAGATTTTCCCTTTGACCTATCTATAGATAGGGCTGTGTTTCACATATCAGCAAAACTCTGATTTTTCATTTAATACCCTTCTTGCTGACTTTTCCAGTTATTTCTTTTCAAAAGTTCTGCATCACTGCAGCCTATTATACACTTTTTGCACTTTAAGTCGTTATTTCTGATCAAGATGATAATGAAAGAGACTAGAACAGTCCATTTACAGCAAAGTGAAATCAAAAGCAAGCACAGACCTCTGACTTTCTTGAATACTAATAGCTGCTTTAAAGGCTCATACCTCCTGATATTACCCTTGAGGCAGTGGTGGGATTCAAATATGTGAACTACTGGTTCTTTATCAGGATGCTGCTTCTGGAAGTCCATTCTGGTCCTGGGCAACAAAAAATTAGCTACCAGTTCCACCAAACTGGTGTGAATTGGCTGGATCCCACCAATATGAACATGAATGAGATTATTTCAGAAAATAGCAGTGCCTTATGACATTGCAGGGGAAAAAGCAATGCTATCTTATTTAATTTGTTTCTTTTTTAATATATCTAGAACACTTCTGTATACTCAGATGAGAAGCATGGAAATGATGGAACACTAAAAGTGTCTTTCTTCTTTATGAGAATTCAGGACTAAGATTTGCCTTTTTTTCTAGAATAAATATTATACCTAATGACATAAGCTCGTTGCCTCAACAAGGTACACTTACAGAATTTATCATGCAATGTACTGTACCCTCGACACCCATTTACCTTCATTTTCCTGTGTAATCTGTAGTACAACACAAGTCAGAAGGATCATGTATGAATCTTCACCAATAGTGGAGATTTTAAATTGATGAGTTGAATTTCAATTTATTATTATTTATTTATTAAATTTTTATACCGCCCTTCTCTCGAAGGACTCAGGGCGGTGTACAGGGCAATAAATATTAAAAAGCAAAGTACAAAAGTTAAAAAACAATTAAATAATTTATGCCCGATCTATACAATAGTTAAAACCATATTAAAAACCCAACTCCAAACCCATCAGACCAGTCCGGATTGCTCAAATAAATAAGTTTTTAGATCCCGCCGGAAGGAGCGAAGGTCGGGGGCCATCCGGAGCTCAACCGGCAAGCGGTTCCACAGGTCTGGCGTGCCCACAGAGAACGCCCTCCCCCTGGGGGCCACCAATTTCAGTTCTCTGTTGAATTTCAAGATATCACCACTGTGAAAAATTAGTTAATTCAGGTACCATATTTTTATTTAACTGCAAGGGATGGAACAACACCATAAGTTAGGACAATTTTTCTTTGATCCTTTACTGGAGGGCATTAGGATTATCCTCTCAGCCACAACACGGAGATCAAGCATTCTGCTCAGCTACTCAAGAAGACCCATGCTCTCTAAATCTGCCTCTGAGTCTGTCACATCTTTGCAGAGAATATCTTATTTTGTATTTTGTGATGTATTTGAAGCTGTGAAGCTGCTCAGCTAACAGGATCTGTGCTAGAAAGAAACAGATGGCTGGAAAGAACAAGACTGTGTGTATTTGAGAACCTGAAAAGTGCTATTTTGTGAATGAAAAGGAGACTCTCTGGTCAGCTCAAGCACTGAAAAACAATGCCCTGTTGAGTCTCCCAATGATGTACTTGGATGGGGATAGAAAACAAAGAATTTGCCAATGGAAACAGAATGATCAAAGAGATTATGTAATAAGCTATAGAAAGGGAACTGACTTGATTTTTAAAAATATTTTGAAACAAAGATTGGAATCTTCATGTACTGTATCATTAAAAGGAAATATAATAACTTCAAAAAATGTGCCCAAGGAAATGGATCAATGTGACAATTATATCAATAAACCCTGAAATGTGAATATTAAGTTAATGTGATATGGGGGAGAAATAAATTGGTGAATAATGTATCCTATCAGACAAGGATTCTATACCCTAATTGCTGAAGACCATGTGCATGATGAACATTACAAATTGGCACTAGTTTGTAATAATCTGCAAAGAAAAACGTCTTTGCTTTTTGGATGGCGTAAGTATTTTATTTGGAGACTAATTCTGTATCTTTTTCTCATTATAGCTAAGGAAGAAATTATGAAAATGCTGTCATATGCAATGCAGACAAGGTAAGAAAACATGAAGATATATTAAGATTAATTAGGGACGATTTGAAAATCAAATGGAAGGGGATATGGCAGCTTGATGATACATTTTTGTCGTATGAAAAACAGTGAAGTTAAAGAAAAGTAAATCATACAATAAAGCATTCATCAGAATTATCACCAATGGATAGAAAAATAGACAAGGATTTTTTTTAGTGAAAATAAGTAGAACAGGGCTTTTCAACCAGTGGTACGGGTACCACCTGTGGTACATTGGCACCTGGCAGGTGGTATGCGATCATCCTAGAAAAGTGGTAGCGGAGGAGGGGAATGAGCTGAACCGGTGGTAGCACTGCACAAGCCTGAGTGAGAGACGGCTGGAGCTGCAGGGCTGTCAGGGCTCAGCGGAAGCGCCAGGATCAGCACTTCTCCAGGGCTGTCAGGGCTCAGCGGCAGTGCCAGGATCAGCACCAGCCTCCAGCTGGAGCTCAGCACTGATCCTGGCACTTCTGCTGAGCCCAGAAGAAGCGCTGATCAGCTGGAATGTTGCAGAATCCCCAGGGTCTTGTGATTTACATTCAGATGTTTGGCAACTGATTCATATTTATGACGGTCACAGTGTCCCAGGGTCATGTGAAGTGACCAAAACCTGCTGTAACCACCCAGAAGAGGAAGGGGGGAAATAAAAACCAAACCCCACCCCACCCCACCCCCGCTGCCAATCCTCAACAGAAATGTTCACAACATTGAAAATCTCAGATAGGAGGAAGAGTGCCGCCAGGTGGGCAGGCAGGTGTCTTGCTCAGCTGTGGCTTGGGGGGCACTTTTTTCAGTGCCATTGTAACTTCAAACAGTCACTAAGTGAACTGTTGTAAGTCGAGGACTACCTTTACCTCATCACTTTTTTCCTTTTTTTTTTGGTCATCAAGTTTTTGACACCTTGCTAGGCGACTGGTGGTACTCGAATGTTGCCATATCCTAAAAGTGGTACAATGGGTGAAAAAGTTGAAAAGCCCTGAAGTAGAATAGGCAAGAAATGTATGTGCTTTTTTGGTAGACAGTTAGTAGATGTAAGCTTTACAGCCCAGTGAGAAGACAGGATATTAAGACAGTTTTTAAGACTACAAAATATATCCTGTGCAAAACAGTTTTTTGAATAAGATTTGGCGACATCCCCTTTTATGTAGATGAAAAGCAGCTAAAAAAGCTTCAAGGAGCAAGACTTTTTCTCCTGAAGAAGCAGCATGCAATGTTCTTCCAAAGGGAAAGGAGGCTTCAATTTCTAAAAGCCACTTAATTGGTATCCTCTTCTCTAGAGATCTTTGTGCTCAGATAATAGGAATATCCATTGTCGAAAAAAAAGTACATGAGAAGTAGGTATGTACTTATCCCTCGGAAATTTCTTAGGCTGCAGAATTTAAATTAAAGCTTTGTTCACTTGCCCCCAAATTGTGCGATAACTGTACCTATTCTGTTTGTAAAATGAATCATTGTGTGGGAGATGGATGAGTTTTGCATGGAGGTGAACAGAAGGTGAGAAAGCAAAGATATTCTGTCATGCCGGTAGTGGATTAAATATGTCATTCCTTATGAATGTACAGATATTTTATGGAAAACTATTTTTAGACTTCATTTCGGAAACATTTTTATGACACTTTTGCTTTGGTGCATGGCTACTACTATCTATTAGAAAACAGTTAATAACAACTGTTAACAGTAAAAATAGCTAATAAATAATTGGCATCTCTTGATGATCAGCATTAAGGAATCATTTACTTAATACTTTCAGTTCACATGCTTATTCTTTCTGTTATGGATTTACTTTCAATCTCCTCTTAAAAATATGTCTATTTAAAAATCATCCTATGGGGTTTAGTGTAAAATACTCAAGTAATTATTCCATGAATTAATTTTTTATACAGATATATAATTCTCCATACATATTTATAGGTTAAATAAATAAAGGGAGAGTATTTTATAAATACAAGATACTATGATAAATTTCTCATAAACAGAACCTTTAAGATCAAATACTGTATTCTATGCACTTTTTCTATAGTTTTGAACATAATTACTCTTGCTTTAAATGGCCAATAATAAATACTCAACATTACTAACATTTATAGTACTTAATGAACTTAGATGTTGAATCAGTTGAACAAAATGCAATTTTTATTCAAATTGTGATAGTATTCTTTTTGGTTTGCGGTAATTTGTGAAAGCCAATTTATTGGGCACAGGTTTAGGTTCAAGCTGTATTAAACAAGTTAGTAGCAGAGTTCTTGCATTTATAGCATCTGGAGTTAGTTATAATTCATTCTTCAGATATTAACCTTGTCTCACTTCTTTACTGACCTGGAACCAGTCTGTTCCACCATGGTTTGTCCAGAGAGTGGCCTCCTGTCCTATACATCAGGGCTTTCCAAACTTTTCACCCATTGTACCACTTTTAGGATATGGCAACATTCAAGTACCACCAGTTGCCTAGCAAGGTGTCAAAAACTTGATGACCAAAAAAAAGGAAAAAAGTGATCAAGTGAAGGTAGTCCTCAACTTACAACAGTTCGCTTAGTGACTGTTTGAAGTTACAATGGCACTGAAAAAAGTGCCCCTAAGCCACAGTCGAGCAAGACACATAATGAGATGTTCTGGGTTTTTCATTTTTTTATGGATACTCCATTACCTGTCATGGTCTGTACAATCACAGGCCTTTCTGTAATCAATGAAGCACATATTGATTTTTTTAAAAAAAAATATTCTTTGACTCAATTATCTCGTTCCTTATTCTTTTGTAAAATCCCTTGAACAGCTGTCCATGAAGAACTGTAATCTGCATTGAACAATTCTAAGCATATTTTTTTAGCATGTGAAAATAAGGATATTGTGAAATAATTTGCCCACTATGTTGTCTCCTTTTGTTGGTTTTCTCCTATTACAACCAGTGGACCACTTTGCCGATTTCTAGATTTGTTGGTATGCTTTAATTTGAATTTTTACGGATTCTTCTTCTGTTGTTCGCCATAGTTCTGTAGATATTCCATCAATTCCTGTCACCTTCCAACTCAATAATGACCAGGATGCTGGTCTAACATTACATTCTTGTACTAGAAATTCTTGTAAATAGGGAATATCTATGGTATCTTGTATGTAAAGTATACCTCTTCCATCTTGTTTGGCCTTCTTTGAACAATTTACTTGATCATTTGTGTCCTTTATACAGATAGTTTAGAAATGAACCTCCTTCTGCGTTCAGAGATCTTTGGGGAAATTTACCACATTTTTCCTGTGTTCTCATTTCTTTTACTAGCTCTTTGAAGTATAGTTTAAGCTTCTTCCTGGATTTTTGTCTTTCACTTTGGCTTTTCTTCCCTTCTTGGCAATCTGTTCTGACATCCAGTTTGGTTTCTTGGTCTTTGGCAGTTTCTTCACAATCAGCCTTAAAAACCTATTTCCCTTCACTGTCCCTCTAATTTTCTATCAAGCAGGTTCAGAAAATCCTGATGTTTTTTGAAAATATATGTCCAAGATCATATTATGGAAACTGTTGGGCTTTGTTCTTCTGGTTTAGCTGGACTTGGAATTTGAACATGAACAATTTGTGATCTGTTTCATAGTAAATCCCTGATTACATTTTTGTTGTTATGTCTTCCAACTACGTCTTGGCATATTCGGGTCTTTTCCCGTGTAGGATTGAGGGTGTCTTGGTGACGTTTCGACGAGGTCCCACTCGTCATCTTCAGGCTGGTGTCTTCAGTTTCGTGCTTGTGCGAGTGAAGCGTGATCGGAGCTGCCGTCTCTCTATAAATACTGGTGGGGATGTGTGGGGTGCTAGCTTTGTTGCTGTAAGCGGATTGATTGGCTGTGATATTACATCATGATTGGTTGATGGGGTTATTGTTAAGGGATTAGTTGGCTGATTTGTAACATCCTGTGTGGCTGAGGTGCTGGCTGTGTGCTTATTAGTCCTTTGTGTTGTAACGACCTGGGTAATGGGCTGTGTGATGACATCCTGAGCTTTATTGTAGTGATTTCCTGAGTTCTGTGTTGAAATATCCTGGGTGGTTTGCTGTGTTGTGATATGCTGGGTTTTAGCATTGTAACCTCCTGAATTCTGTGATGTAATGTCCCGAGCAGAAGGCTGTGGTGTAACATCCTGGGCTTTGGTTTGGCTTCGAGTTTGCGGTCTGGCCCTGTGTTCATGGCGTATGTCAGTTTGCTTTGTGTGGGGGTTGTGGGGGGTGCAGCAGCTGGAGATACCGCTGAGGTTTGGCTTCTGGATGGTGGTTGCATTTTGTCTATGGGGTGGGTTTGGGTTTGAGTCTGGTGAGGGTGATTGGTGGTGGTGTCCTGTGTTGTTGTGGGTCCGGTGTCGGTTTTCGTGGCTGGGACTCATTTGTTGACTAGGGCTAGTTTCCAGATGTTTGGTAGGCAGGAGGTATCATCACGTTTATTCATGTTGTGGGGGTGTTACATACATACACACACACACACACATAAATCTCATTTAAGCTGTTTTAAAAATCTGCTACCAATAATCACTGGATTGCCAAAAATTGATAAATTGTTTCCTTGCTTCATTTCTCTTTTTTTAAGCCATAAAATAAAACTATATTTTCTTCTTTGCTATTTCCAATTTTGGCTTTCCTGTCTCCAACCAGAGACAGCCTGTCTGGTTTGCATTTTCTGTCAATTTTAGACTGCCCTTGACAGTCTAAACAGTCTATACAGCTCTTTTTCTGTGTTACTTGTTGGAACATAAACTTCAATGGCTTTGTATTAAATAGTTGTTCACAAACTTTAATTGATATTAGTCATTGACTGCATGGTACCTAAGTAATTTCTCTACAAATGTCAGCCCTTTGGGATAGGCCAGGTATGGAAACAGACTCAATAATATGTATTAGTACTCTACTTTATTGATATAGGATAAAGTAATATAATCTTGAAAGTCCCCCATCTTTTTTCTTCCTTCCCTCTTATATCAAAGTAAGTTAATTGGAGGAAATTGATGTTCCTTTTTGATATTTGTCTTCCTGTTCTGGACTTACTTTTTTTCTTTTTTCTTTTTTGTTGACTACCTCTACATACCTTCTCCAAACTCATTTCTATGATTCTTTACAGCGGTATCCTTCCTGACTATCAAAGCAATAATGTTCCTTCTTTATTTTTCATGTCCTAAACAATATGTTCTTTCATGTCCTAGTAAACAGCATGGTCTGACTGTAAATGTCCAGTTCCAATCCATGTCAACTCATTGATGTCTAAGATATCAAATGGTAGTTGTTCCACTTCATTTTTTACTGTGCTGGGCTTTCTGATATTCACACTTCTTACTTCTACATCTCCAGTATTCTGTCTTTGCAGCTTCACATTTTCTTTTCCTGCATAGCAACATCAGTTACCAGTTGCCTAGAAGGCTTTAAATTAAGTAAACAATTTCATCTTGTCTATTTGCATGGGGGGTTTTGGTTAAAAAAAATGGAGTGGTTTACCATAGCTTTTTCTCATAGAGCATGAAACTATTCTTTTCCCGTTATCACTAAAGTTAACATCTGTTGACAGCATTATATATTGCACTGCTGCTGTCTAATGTAAGTGTGTGTTTGTTTTAGCTGGGCAGATGGGATGATCTGTAAGCATTGAAAAATGTACTTTCTGCATGTTCTTTTGCCTATCCATTGCAGGTACCTTATCATCACAAAAATATGGCAGCATAGGAGATTTCTGGATTGTAATATAATAATAAATATTAATATTTTTTGGATATTTTCATGGTAGTAGTCTAAACGAAAATTATTTCTGGGAGAAAAATTATTTTCTAGAGGAAAAATCCCTTATTGGTTATGACATTACTGATGCTAAGGAAACTAAATGTGTAAATGCTAATTATTTATATCTAAAGCTGCACTATTTTTAAATGCCCTTTTTTGTGAAAAGCTACAGGCTAGATCTTTCTAGGGAAATATAGCTTTGATTTATTGATTGTGCTTTGAGAGTAGTTGCCTTCATCAATGTAAAGGGTCCTGTCACTCTGCCTTTGTCTAGTAAACTCCTTTGGCAATGAAGAATGTAGCAAAATGACCTGATGGTTCTTATTCATTGGCATCTACTTTCCTCACTTTTGAAAATGTGATTAGATGACAAGGTGTAGAGGAAGATGCTGATAACTTTGAAGAAGATATGCAAGATAGTTAATGCAAAGTAAAAGACAAGTCACTTATCGGAAAAGAGAGGTAAGAAATTAACTCAAAGTAACACATCATAAGTTTCTATTATATAGAAACAGGCAAAGGGAAATTCTGCTCGTATAATCTGTTTCTTGACAAGTACTATCTTGAAGGGTTAACAAAATGTAAGGGAGAGACAGAAAACTAAATTCTATTTTTGTGTGTGTGCTGATCCTTGAATTCTTCTCCCCTAGTATGCAAAGCAATAGGACTGTGTAAAACTTCATTTGGAAGATGAAAGGTGATTCAGCTCAATTATCTCTTCAAATTTAAATGTTAATTGAATTGCTGAATTGATTTTGTGCAGTAAATCAAATCAAGTGCCTTCAATTAGATTCAGAGATTTGATGAACTTTTTCACAAGTGCACATACACTTTTATAAATTAAATTACTGAATCACCAAGTTGAGCTGGTTTTTGTCCAATTCATAAATGCAAAACAGCTCTCAATATTAATTGAATCAGATTATATACATAAAGATAAACACTTTTTGATAAAATACTGCACTCACTGAGACAACAACCACAGTAAGGTAATCCAGATAATCTAAGCAAGTTTTAGCAAAGTATATGTCAAATATTCTAAATGTTTCATCAGAGGGATTTCCTAACCACAGTATGAAGATCATTCCATAAGTGAATAGCCATCAGAAAAAAAGGAGAGTCTCAACTGCCATTAATATTAAATGTCAGAGCCAGATAACCATCTGTCAACTATGCCATAATTGTGTCTTGACTGAATATTATGTGCTGAAACATACTCTCTCTATCCCTTACACAATGCAATCACACTTGTTTTAGGTGAAGAGATGCTTTAAGACCAGGAATCTCATTTGGAGGACAAGTTAAAAGTTTGGACTATATTCACTAGCTTATACACTTCAGCTATCCTTGTTTTGTTCCCTAAAAATATAGTTCAAGTGCATTAATTTTGAGATTTGTTGGTTTTTCTTTTCTTTTTCTTTGCATATAATGACTTTAAAAATGTGATCTAGGGATGATATGATCTCCAAACTTATTTTCAAAACTATGATATAAATCTTTGATACCCAAATGTCTGCTATGAATAGGTTCACAAGCAGAGCACAGGCAGTCCTCAACCACCATTTGTTTAGTAATCAAAGTTTATTTATTTATTTATTTATTTATTTGTTTTTATATACCGCCCTTCTCCCGAGGGACTCGGGGCGGTGTACAGAGTAAGGTAGGTATACAGTTAAACAATAGTAAAAAACAATATTAAAAAACAAATGAAACCCCAAGAGCTATCAGGCCAGGCCGGACTGCTGGAACAGGTAAGTTTTTAAGTCGCGCCGGAAGGTGCGAAGGTCGGGGGCCATCCGGATTTCGGTAGGCAAGCAGTTCCAGAGGGTTGGCGCACCCACTGAGAATGCCCTCCCCCTGGGGGCCACCAGCCGGCATTCTTTGAGCGGTGGCACCCTGAGGAGGCCCTCTCTGTGGGAGCGCACAGGACGGAGGGGTGTTGACGTTGGCAGAAGGTGCTCCCGTAGGTAATCCGGACCCATGCTATGTAGGGCTTTGTATGTCATTGTTAGCACCTTGAATTTCACTCGGAAGGCAACCGGAAGCCAGTGCAGCTCACGGAGGAGAGGTGTGATATGGGAGTATCGGGAGGCCCCCAAAAGTGTTCGTGCAGCTGCACTCTGCACCAGTTGAAGCTTCCGAGTGGCTCTCAAGGGCAGCCCCATGTAGAGAGCGTTACAGTAGTCAAGGCGGGAGGTTACAAGTACATGGGTGACTGTACATAAGGCATCCAGGTCCAGATACGGTCGTAGTTGGCGCACCAGTCGAACCCGAGTGAAGGCCCCCTTGGCCACAGCTCCTATGTGATCTTCCAAGGATAGCTGTGAGTCCAGGAGGACACCCAGGTTGTGGGCCCTATCAACAGGGGGTAATAACTCATCCCCGATGTTAAGGGATGGAACGTTCTGAGTATCCTGGCATGCCGGTATGTACAGCCATTCAGTCTTGTCCGGGTTGAGTTGAAGCCTGTTCCTCCCCATCCATTCCCGGACCGCTTCCAGGCAGCGGGACATCACGTCGAGGGCATCACTGATGCTGTTTGGAGTTGAGATGAAAAGCTGGGTGTCATCAGCATACTGATGGTACCCTACTCCAAAACCACGAATGATCTCACCTAGCGGTTTCATGGATGTTGAACAGGAGAGGCGAGAGAACCGACCCCTGAGGGACTCCACAAACGAGAGGCCTCGGAGTCGACCTCTGCCCTCCTGCCAACACCGACTGCGAGCGTCCCAGGAGAAAGGAGGAGAACCACCGCAGAACCGTGCCTCCCACTCCCAATCCCCTGAGGCACCGCAGCAAGATACCATGGTCGATGGTATCGATAGCCGCCGAAAGGTCTAATAAGACTAGGACAGAGGAATGGCCCCTGTCCCGGGCCCTCCAGAGATCATTTATCAGAGTGACCAATGCCGTCTCCGTGCTGTAGCCCGGCCTGAAGCCCGATTGGCACGGGTGTAGATAATCCGCTTCCTCCAGGACCTGAGGAAGCTGATGCGCCACCACACTCTCAACAACCTTCGCAAGGAAGCGAAGGTTGGAGACTGGACGAAAGTTATTCAATGAAGCTGGGTCTAAGGTGGGCTTCTTGAGGAGAGGTCTCACCACCGAGGCGGGGAAGTGACCCTCACTCAGAGAAGCAGAGATGACCGCCTGAAACCAGCCTCGTGTCCCCTCTCGAGCTGCATAAGCCAGCCAGGAAGGGCATGGGTCCAGTAAGCATGTGGAGGAGCTCAACCTCCTCATAATCCTGTCCACTTCCTTTGGAGTCACAGGATCAAATTCCTCCCAGATGATGTCGACAAGACTGTCCATGTCCTGTTCCTCAGACTCTGCCCAGTTGGAGTCCAGGCCGGTTCGAATCCAAGCGATTTTATCCAACAGATATTGACCGAATTCCTCGGCTCAACCCTGTAAGGGTTCCTCCCTCACCTCTTGGTTCAGAAGGGAGCGAGTCACTCTGAACAGGGTAGCCGGGCGATTATCTGCGGACGCGATGAGGGTGGAAAAATAATTGGATCTCGCCACCCTTATCGCTGCGAGATAAGACCTGGTGAGGATTCTTAGTCGCAACCGGTCGGATTCGGATCGACTGGATCTCCAACGGCTCTCTAGGCCCCGTCTCCGACGCTTCATCTCCCGGAGCTCCGCGGTGAACCATGGGACTCGCTGGGATCTGCGCCGGGTCAGGGGTCGCAGGGGTACAACTCGGTCAAGTGCCTCCGTGGTTGCCCTTTCCCAGGCTTCCACAAAGGCGTCTGCCGAGCTGTGAGCAGAGAGTGCAGGTGGGTTCTCAAGCGCTTCCTGGAACCTATCCGGGTCCATTAGGCGTCTGGGGTGGTACCATCTGGTTGGTTCCGCGCACCCACGGCGGGGGGTGGCAAAGCGGAAGTCTAGCCGTAGGAGGTGATGGTCGGTCCATGACAGGGGCATAATGGTTGGGGAGCCCCCACCGAGATCATCACGCCACCGTCCAGATAAGAAAACCAAGTTGGGGGTGTGGCCTCCCTCATGAGTCGGTCCTGAAATTATTTGCGACAGGTCCATGGCCGTCATGGAAGCCATGAACTCCCGAGCTAGTTCGGACGATCCTCCTAGGGACGGTAGGTTGAAGTCGCCCAAAACCATGAGTTTGGGGAATTCAACCACCAACCCCGAGAGGACATCGAGTAGCTTAGGCAGGGCTGCCGCTGCGCGATTAGGTGGAAGGTACGCCAGCAGCAGGCTCAACTGCGCCCCCGGACCGTATCTCAGAAAGAGAGACTCACACCCAACTATCTGAGGGACGGTGGTCTCCCGCGGGCTAAGGGTCTGATGATTACTGCCACTCCTCCGCCCCTACCATGGGCCCGAGGCTGGTGCAGCACCTGGAAACCAGGTGGGCAGAGGTCAACCAGAGGGACACCACCCTCTGGGCCCAGCCAGGTTTCCATGATGCAAGCCAGGTCCGCGTGCTCCCTCTCCACTAGGTCTCGAACAAGGGGAGCCTTGTTAGAAACGGACCTGGCATTTAGGTAGACCAGCCTGAGCTCAGGAGGCTGCACATCTTCGCTCCCGGGTCCTCGGGGGAAGTACAGAGGGTCGGAGCGTCTCACCGCTTGTAGAGAGCGGAGATGACCCTCCCAGTGTCGATACGGCCCTCTGCTTGTGCACCTTCTGCCGTTCCCCACCATCCTGGGAATTGGTTGTCCGTCAGCTCGCCACTGGGCTTTGTCGGCGACTGGACCCCGTTCCTCACCTTTGTGAACAGTCGTAGGCCTGGCCTGCGCTATGGTTGATGGAAGGGCCCCCTTCGCCGAACCACCATAGTCTTTTCCCACCCCCCTCCCTAACCCGACAAAGAACTTAACTAAGAACTTAATCAGGGGCCTCTTGTTGGTCTTATGCTGGAGGCCCCTGACCCTGCCCGGCCATCTCTCAGAGGCCCAATGGTCGGGCCCGTCATCGAGATTGGATGTAGCGTAGGCGGGTCGCACCCAGGAGAGGGGGGAACCCCTGAGGGCGTGCAGGTCTGTGCTGGAGTATTGGAGAAGCATAGAGTCACAAGGGTTTTGTGAAGGCAGTCCCCTGGATGGAGAATTAGCAGGAGGGTCTAGTCGGGTAGGTGGGTATCTGGACCGTCACCCAGCCACTGCCACTTGGCTGGGTGAACCCCAGAAGCAGGCCACTCCCCATCCTCTCACGATGGGTTGTGACTCTGCTTCCGGAGGTGGTCCAGAACCCACTCTGGGTGAAGCATACCCCATAGAGCTCTCACCTCTATGGGGCTGCAGGTGTAAGGTCAAGCCACTCTGCCACCGTGGCTTGCACCCAGGCCCATCATGTCCTGTGGGGAGAGGGTGGGCAGGGAAGGTTGAGAGTTACAAGTGCACTGAAAAAAGTCATCCCACTCACAGCATCTCAACAGTCAGATGATCAAAATTTAGGTGCTTGAGCACTGGTATGTATTTACATACCAGTGTCACATGATCACCATTTCCGATTTTTATAACAAGCTTCCGACAAGCAAAGTCAATGGTGAAGCCTGGTTTGCTTAATGACTGCATGATTCACTTAACAACTGCAATGATTTGTTTAATGACCATAGAAAAAAAAAGATTGTAAAATCGGATGTGACCTATTTGACAATTGCTTTGTTTAGCAATGGAATCTCTGGTCACAACTGGGGTCATAAGTCGAAGGATACCTGTTCGATAACTAGGATCGCAAAATAAGTGCGGTTTTGTGGTTCACCATAGAAATGTCCTTTTTGTTATTATGCTTAACTTTATAGACATAAATTTAAAAATAACTTCATACCATAATATCTGTATGTCCCCAGTATTCTTATCTGAACAACACTGAATCCTGTGCTTCACATAAGTGGAAGAGTAAGAATGTGCTGAAATATCTACAAAGCTATTGTTCATTAATGGTAAGTCTGTCTTACACTTTAAAATTCAGACATTGCTATAACTTTTATTACATACTTTATTTATACATATTACCGTAAAATACATTTAATTTTATAATTGAAATTTTAGAAATTATTAGTTGAATTAAAGAAGACATAATCCATATATTTAAAAAATGTTCTGAGAGTAATTTCCCCTTAGCAATTATTCTGTTATTCCTTTTTAATCAGAGGATTTATATTTTACAGTAAGTACTAATTCTTGTACTTTCACAGCTATAGGTACTAATCCATGTACTTCTTCCATAGCAAAACAATTATTTAAATGTTAACTGTGTTATAAGGATTTCCATTTGATCAGAGTCTCTTTCAGCATGTTTGTCTGTACTTTTAGCAGACAGTAAAAGAAATAACAATTAGTTTTCCACTTCAAAAAGTCATTCATACATATGTAATGAATCTGTAACAGATATTTTATTAGAAATACAGAAATGCATTAATTCTTTCTTATTCCACATATATTTAATCTGAATTCCTAGCATAATAGTCACTGTCTACCAAAACATTAATTCTCATTGATATTAGTGTGTCACTGATATGGCATACCCAGAAATGTCACAGCTAGGAATGAGACCTCACTGCTTTTCGGATGCTTCTGGACTGAAAGGACTAGCCAGCTATTCCAATTTCACTCTTTCAGTTATTTTCCCCTCACTGCATATGAATTTTCAAAATCATCCTCATGGTTGAAAATCATGTAAATATGCGATATACATCATGTATATATGGGCTATGGGTTTCTAGCGATAAAATTAGTAAAGATGCTGCTGAGCTAAGTGAATGATTATTCTAATTTGTACAACCAGTTCTTTGGCTAGCTGTAGATTCCTTGACTACAATAATTCCTTAGGAAAGACTTTGTGTTTTGTTTTGCTTTTTTATATCAGTAAAAATGGTCGAGGACAGGAAGGCCTGGAGGAACGTTGTCCATGGGGTCACAATGGGTCGGACATGACTTTGCAACTAACAGCAACAGCAAAAATGAGCAGAGAGAGGTGTTGCCAAATAACAGAAAGATAAGTAATAGAAAAGAAAGACCACATCAGCATCTGACACCTCCTCAGAATAATAAAGCAAACTTAGAAATTCTAAAGGGCTTGGGAGTAAGATAGAAACCTAATTCACATATTAAGAAGTTTTTCAGGAAATTTGCATAATATTAATATGAGTCAGCAAAAAAGAAAAGTTCTTAAGATTTATAAATTTAAAACAGGAACAGAAAGGTAGAGGATGTGCTCCAACTTTACTACTCTGAGAAGCACATAAACCTGTCACTCGGTAGATCATGTGACAGCAAAATGCTTTACAATACCTAAATATTTTGTCATGTCTTTCATTCCTGTGTTATATTCTATATGAAATTCACATTCTGAGCTAGGAAAAGGAAAATTGCTTTAGCCAGATTAGTTGCTAAATGATAGGATAACATGAAACTTAACATTCATGTTAAAAATCTGTATTTCAATTTGGTTTTACAAGATGAATCTTCTTCAGAATATTTTTTTACTTATTCTAATCTGGTTAAAATGTAGAGAATTTCACTGAGTCATGAAATCTGAATTTGAGGGATTAAGCTGTGTAATGTTTCTTGCACTGGGGCTGTTACATCTCTTTCAACATTATCTTATTACTGATGTTATTTGTATACTGATTTGATTTGATTTGATTTATTAAATTTATATACTGCTCTTCTTTCCAAAATAGATCAGGGAGTTATAGGTGAAAGTAAAAATACAATCAATATGTAAAATTTATAGAAAACAGGAAAAAAAAATCCAATGAAAGTAACTGTTTTTGTGGACATTTCATTACCAAATTAGGTAACATCATCAGTGCTAGAAATGAGTGACGTTTGCTCTTATTTTTATACTAATGGCTTGTCATGTCAGTGTTGGTGGACGTATCCTTGGTTGTTCATTGATTAGGCTGTTGTTTACTATTAGTTTGTCTGTGTCAATAGTTCCTTGATTGGAGTATTGTTTATTTTATTCTTGGTTAAGTATGAATCTTGATGTTAATCTCTGTTATATGGGTGTTGATTGCTAATGAAGAGGTGTTTTGGTCTTTTTGTTTTCTTCAGGGTTTTGATTGTCTTTCTTGAGAGTTATGTAGATGTTATTTATCTCTATGTGCCTGTTGATGGCTAATTTATCTGAGTGCCAAGGTTTCAGGAATTATCTGGTATTTTTAGACTTGACTTCATCTAGGATGCTCCACAGTTTCCCAGTTGAAATTATAATTGAATCTGTCCACGTGTTGTGAAATCAAGGAATTTTCATCTCGTATTCTGGCTGTTGGTTGATATTCATGGGTATACTCTACTAGTTTTTTGCCAGTTTGTCCTACATAGTGGCAGTTACAGTTCTTACAAAGTGTATTTTAGATGATTCCTGCTTTTTCTTCTGGGGCTGCTGGGTCTTTTGGTTTTCTTAGGAACTTTTGTTTTGGAGGACTTTAATTGGTTTGTGTGCTATACTGATGCCATGTGGTTATAATAATCTGTTAGTGGTTTCTGAGATCTTTTTGATACATGGCAGTGTTTTAACTGTAGAGTTAGAACTGTGACCTGTTTCATATAATTCAAGTATAGTTTGCATTCTCTATCATTTTTTTTTCCTTTTTCAAGCACAGCAAATATACATGTGACTGCTGTTCCCTGCATTTTTAATGGTTAGTTTTGCATGGCTATTCTTGACAGTTCTCTAGGAAAAAGAATGATTGAGCAAGTAAAGATGCCTACTTTACCCTGAGGCTAAACCTGAAGCAAGAATTTCATTGATTTGAATTTTAAAAAGCACAAACAAAAGTTATTCGTTTTTTTAATGGAATTGGATAATAATTTCAAGAACAGTATGAAGATTGCCTAGTTTCAAATCAATACATGCAGGGATATTGCAGCTAATTTAAATTCTGGCTTTTAAAACATAAAAGACCCTGTTTTTTTATTTTTGTGCTTTCAAGTGGGTATTCATTGTCCTTATTTTTCTAAGTCTGATGAAAAATGATTCTTCCAAAATACTATACTTTTCTTATTGGAAGACTAACTTATCCTGTCTCCTTTCCTCTACCACCTGGTCCTTTTCCCTCTTCTACATAGAAGTATGAAACAATGGCTAACAGAGGAACATTGCAGAGCATTTGCTAACCTTTGCTGCTGCCTGAAAGTATAGGTTTGGCTTGTTGCTTTAGGGAGATTCTTCTTTGGCTCACGAAATCACAAAATTGATCTGATACATAAGTCAATTAACAGCTCATGACATTTGAGTTATGGAGGTTATGTTCAGATAGACTACTGGAATTAAGATTAAATCTTAATGTTTTCTTCTAAAGGACTGCATAAACTGTGCAAGAAAATTCCATATCCTGTGAGTCATGAAATTTTTTTATTAGGTCATTGTTTGGCTAAATCAGCTTTCCCTCCAAATAAACTAAAATTATCCTAGTAAGTAAACTATCAGACTCTGATGCAAATCAGAGACAGGAAAAGAAGATTTAAGATTGATTACTGCTTGAAGGGATATCACATGTTTTCCTATGTTCACATTAATTTTTAATACAGTATATTGCAGGTTTGTGGTTCTGTCATATTTCTCAAAAAATTAGAATAGTAGGTTTTTAAGTACTATGTTTTAATATACATTTGGAAGTTTATATATTATTTTACTTATAATTATTCAAATAAAAGTTATTCCCATTTTTTAAATTTAGATAAAATCATAGCATTGTCTAAATTTCCTGTTTTATATTATGTCAGGCAGTGGATTTACTTTTGTTAAAATATCTGATATAAAGCTAAAATTGACAAAATATATAAAAGATCCAAGCAAGCTGCAAGAACTGTGTACTGGGGAATAAAATCATTAACTTTCCAATGGTTGAAAGACCTTTTTTTTGGTTTTTCATTTAAGGTCATAAGCAATGAGACTAATTTAAAATTCTTTCAATTGTACTGGAAAATTCCAGAAGATTCTGACATACACAGGCTTTATTTTTCAAAATGTATCTGAAGAGGATGAATAATATAGAAAGCAATGTATAAATAAATCACCCAAGAGATGGTATAATCTGTTGTGGGGTTTTTGAGCAAAAGAACAAAACATTGTTAGTGAAGTAATTTCATAACTTCACTAACAATACGAACAATACTGAACTTTAGGAAAGAATATAGGAGAAACTAAATTACAGAGGGCACCATGTGCAAAATACATGGATTCTTTGAAAGTGGGAAAATTTGGAAGCTAAAATCCACACATCTTAAAGTTGCCAAGTTTAAAAAACACTGCTCTAGAATATATAAGTGTAGGGAGGGGTGTAAAATGCCAGGAAAAACAAAAAAATCACAAATATTGTTTCCCTGAAGTATATGACTAATGGAATCTATTTAAAAAGTCTCCGTTTGGCCATTTAGATTTCTATACCTCAGAAATATTGTTTTTGTAAAATTTTGGTAATGTAGTAATTCAGATGTCAGACTTGGGTGGGAAGAACTATGTTCAATTAACTCTCAATTGTAGAGAGTATTGGGTAGTGTGGGCAATTACTGATCTTCACTGCAGCCTTATAACAGGTTGCTGCTGAGAGAATGAAAGGAGAGCAAACTCTGTGTCAGAGTCCTTACCAATCCCTGGTTAGCACCGAGAGAAGAAAAAAAAAGTGGTAGATGTCAAGGTAGCTGGCAAAAATCCAGAAGGGTCTGACAAGCCTTTAATGACAGCAAAACAAAGTTAGCTTTGGGAGTGGTTTCCTCCCAGCACCTTACATACCATCCTCCCCAGCAGCTCCACCCCCCCACCTAACCAGCATCCAGTGGCTAGTGTTCAAAATGAGGATGCAGGCCTCTGGCTCTCTTCCCCTTTCAGCCAGTCCACACTGCCAGGTGATGCTCCTGCACCAATCAGCTGTTCATTGGACTTGCGGCTGCTTAGCTGTTCAGCAGCTCCACATTCGGGACCCGTCCAGGTAAGGCCGCCCCTGGTTCCTTCCCTGGCATCATCCCTGGTGCTGGCCTCTGCTGTCTTCCTTCCTAATGCTTCCCTTCTGGCTTTCTCCTGGCAGTCGTCCCTGCCACTGTTCTCCTCCCCCATGTCTTCTCACACCGAACAGCTGTCTGGCAGCTCAGCCGAGGAACTGCTCAGACATTTGTCATTGTGTCCCTCCCCCCTCCCATCAATGTCCAGCCCATGGGGCTTGAAACTGTGCATGTTGTCTGAGTTCCTACAGGAAAGCTATATGTGTACTAATAAAAACAAATAAGAAGTATGAAACTTAGGACTAAACTCTGGATGCTTCCATATAGTATCCATTGTTCCAATATAAGCTCTATTGTTTTTTGTCGTAAAGGGTGTAATCATTTTAAAGCACACTCACATACACATTCAGAGAAAATTCACATGTGACGTATTTATAATGCTGGTGAACACCAAAGTCAAACCAACAAGCAATTACTGAGGATAGAACTGCAGCATCCACAGAAGCTCATCACCTCACTCCTTTTCTCTGAATTACCAAAGCTGTAAGTCACAAGATTGCAAATTCTGAACATTTGGGGTCATACTGTATAGCCAAAGGGAAGATCACAATGTTACT